>NC_081415.1:496596788-496901372 GCF_030272615.1 Cryptomeria japonica | reverse complement strand
ATATCATATCTTTATATTATTATAGTAATATTAGATCTAAAATCTAGTAAGACTAATTATTATTATTATAATATCATGTCTTTATATTATTATAGTAATATTAGATTACCATAATTGCGAAGTTAACTGTTAGTATGATGGAGATAGACAAAAATGATTAATAGTTAAACTTAGAGTGAATGGTAGTTGAGAGGAGAAAATAAATAATTTTTTATCAACACATATTTATGCATCCATTGTGTGAGTGTAATAGCTTGTGTAAAAGTAAAAAAATCATATTAATTTAAATCTAGTTTTATATGTAAATTTGAATGATTAAAATTAATTTTTAAATTTATTTAATATATTATTAGAATTAAGTTTATAGTTCAATTAGAAATAGGATTATGGTTAAATTAGGGTTATATTTAAAGTTGGTGTTAGGTGGGTTATATTATAATTATATGTATAAATTTTTATATATTTATTATGATTACTTTTTATTTATTAAGTTATTATTATAAATATTAATACTATATTATTAATAACATTATTTTATTATCAAATTTTTATATTATGAAATTGCATGAGGATCACTAAAATAATATTATTTTATATTATATATATATATATTTATTTGTTAAATATTTGTTTATTGGATGTGTAAAATAAATTTGAAAAGAAAAGTTAAATATATATATTTTTTTATCGGTAATTTTTTTTATTTTTATTAATTAGGAAATTGAAGTACATAGTAAACCATCATACAACCAAACCACCATCTAGAAAAAGCCACCCAACCAAAACCGGTCTGAGCATAAGCAGAGGCGTCAAACCCTACCCCACCCCACTGTAAAAAAATGTTTCAATACATCGCGCCTCAATGGCATAAGCAATTTATCAGAATAAAAAAAGCATTAACAAAGACTTTGGTGAAACAGAAAATGTACCAAGAGGTACCATTGATCAACCATTGTTTAATCATCTGTAGCTATTTGAGAGCTTGAAGCACCTGCCACCCCACCAAAACCACCAACCAAACCACCCTATTCAACTTGTCTTGCTAGCTTCGCCGAGAGCCGTCTAGTGATCGACTTCCTGCTTCTCGCCTCATCAACCAGCCTCGCCTCCACACCCGCTTGTCGGACAATTTCTTCAACCTCCATAATCTGGACATAAACCACCAGGCCTTCCCAACCATGTCGTGCATCATCCCTGAACTAATCTTTGACCTCCTCTCGGCTACGAAGAAAAGAAAATCGGGAGTGCCTCGCCCGCAACTCGACATTATTTTCTAGAATTCCATCAGAAAGGTTGAATCCCCAACTCGGAACAACCCACTCCAATAGCGACTCCAAAATTAACAGGTAGGCCTGCAGAATGACCATCCTTAATACCTTCCTAACTTCCACACACTCATATCCGAGGTCCAGTCCCCAAGCCATAATTAGGGAGTAAATGTTAGCTCTATATCAATACCCATGACCTATGACCGCCACTTCCTCACCCACCACCAACTGAACCGCTCTCAAGAAAAGCAGGTCATTTGCTAGGAACATTTTTTCCAACATCCTCCCCGGGATGAGACCTCGAAAGGCCGACATCAACTTTGAAGACATCAGAGTAAAATTGGCTTCCTTTCTGGGCGTCCACAGGAAAAAGACTGCAAAAAAAACCGTCTAACTCTGCAGAAATCATGTAGCCTTCACCACCAACTCACAGACAAACCTTATTGAATGTGCAATGGTACCAAAAAAATAAATTAAGTAGGCGCGCTTCACAACCGCCACCATTTCAAAGAGCATTTTGTATTAAATTCTCATTAACTCAAATCAGACTACAACTTTGGATAAAAAGCTGACTGAAGGACGCACACTTCGAATTCATAGTAGTACATTCTTGGCAGGGTGTCTTAATTCCATCGCACGATGCAATCATGGCAATCTCGCCACCTCACCTCCCCTTTAGAAAGCTCGCATGCTACATTTGAGAGCCTGTTAGCTATGACATTCCCGCCTCTTTTCACATGAGAAATACAAAAATCTTGGAATGATTTTAACTTTTCACAAGTTATAATATAATTAAGAATTATAAATTAAGTTATAATCATTTGTTAAAATTATAACTATAAAATTAATAATAATAATCTTAATTTCAATTAATAGTTCTTGAATGAAAAATTTAATATAATTATTAATAATAGATTTATTATTATTATATTTGTGTAATGTTATTCTTAATAAATTATTTATAATTAATAAATTAATCTTTATACAATATTTTAGACTATATTATTGCATTATGTAGATTTAATATTATATGATAAGGATATATAATATTATATTTCATCTATTTTATAAATATAATTTAGATTATAATTAAATATGTTAATAATATTGGTCAATAATATATATAATATTAAATTATTTATTCACACCTTAAACTCAAACCTTAATCACAAATTTTCATATATTTTAATAATTTATATATTTAACTTACTATTATATTATTATATATGTTTTTATTATTCATTGATTATATATAATTAACATGTTTAATTTTGATTTTCTTTTATTATAAAAAATGTTTTTAATCCTAATATAATAAAAAAAATTTATATTAGATATCGAGAGTCCAGAAAAATAGACCAAGAGTTTATACAAGATTAGGGAGCGGGGGGCAGGGCCTCAACTGCCAAAATGAGGAGCCAAAGAGAGGGTTATATACAATTAACTCTTTTAACCAAATAAATGAGACATAGCAGAGTAAATCACTATTGGAGAACCTCATCCTGGTCCTCCAGCCACGTGGTCCAGCCTTGTTCTCCTTCCATCCAAACCACCTTCTTTCTTGCTAGGATCTGGGAGCACATCTCAATTTTGTTGAAGGGAGGAGGCCTGATGTCCTGTAGATCCTTTATCAGTTTCTTCACTGCCTTGTCAAAGGAGACTTGGTTCTCGGCGAGCCTAGCCCATTCCTACCCATCTTGCATCTCATAGACAAACATGGTTGCTCTGCCATCTTTCAGAAATCGCAGTAGCTTGTTTCTCTCGAGGTTCATCAGAAAACAGACCTGCACAACAATTTTGTAATGTGTGAGTTTTTTAAAAAACTCAGTACGTTCCCTTGTAATACCTTCGAACTTCTCCTCATTTCTAAGTTTCCAAATAAACCAAAGAATGTAAGAAGATAAAATTTGCCAAACTAGATTACTATCCTTCCTTAGTCCATGAATAAAACTAGTAACTATATCATGAGTGAAAACAGATTCTGTGATAGCAATTCCAAACAGAAGCCAAATTTCTCTAGCAAAGGGGCAGTCAAAGAAGATGTGACGCGCGGTCTCAGATTTTCTACAGACAGAACACCGGTCATATGTAGCCGATTTATTCCTAATAGATTGCCATCTGAAACATTTGATCTTAGGGGGAATGGGGGACCGCTAGAGCTTTTCAAACGTTTTCTGCCAAGTGTGGGGGGTATGGTTAACATACCACAGAGTGTTGATATGTTCGATTACCGCGGTATCATTGTTGAGCAGGGTATAGATAGATTTAGCTTTGATCTGAGGGAGGGCGGAGCCATCCTTCCATAGGAATGTAAGGTATCTATGGGCGTCTACTTGGGTGTTTTTAGGGAGATCAAAGGGAGCGCAAGCATTTTAATCATATTGTATGTCTTCTTACGCGATGCAGGGAGATCATATTTAGTGCTAAGAGCCTCCCAGCTGATAAGGTTATCATGTTCTAGAATATCCATAATATACTTGATTCCTTTATTATGTCAGTGCTTAGCAGAGCAACCTTGGGTTAAAGCAAGGGGTTTGGAGTTATGATGCAGGTTCCACCATATTGACCTTTCACCGTGTAGGGTATTATCACAATTGATGCTCAAATTGTTAATGAGACCACACACATGCTCCCAGGCTTTCCAGATGGATTTAAACACCCAGGTGCCTTGGACAGACACAGGGAAACCGCCTGCAATTAAGTCACTGAAAGGGAGGGCTTTCCAAGTTTTGGCATTTTTGGGAACATCGTTTTGTATGTTGTTTCTAATGAGGATTTTCCAGGGTTCTTTTCCTTCTAGTGAGTGAAATATCCATTTGGCAGCAAGGGAGATACCTTGCAACCTAAGATCCTTGAGGCCCTGCCCACCCAGTTTTTTATCCAAGTGGCACCATGACCACTTGACTGCGTGAGCTCTCCTTTTACCCTTCCCATCAGACCATAGGAACCGTCTAATGGCCTTTTGGATTTCAAAGACTTGGTAATTACTGAACATCCATACTGAGGAGCAGTAGATGTTGTATGAAGATAGGATTTTTTGGCAGACTTGAATCCTGCCAGCAAGGGAGAGGACCCTATTGTCCCACTTGTTGAGTTTACTGCCTATCTTTCCCTTGACCCAGCCCCACATGTCCTTAAGAGAGGGAGATACAAAGAAGGGGATGCCAAGATAATAGACTAATTTATTAGGTCCTCCCCATGCATAGCCAAACTGGTGAAGCCAGTCCAGAGGATTATCTTTCCATCCAAGTAAAATGGATTTGGTGTTAGATATCCGGGCTCCAGAAGCTCTACCGAAAATGTCAAGTTTTTGATTAAGGGAATCAATATTGTGCTTTGAGAGCTTCAGGAAGAGCGAGGTGTCATTAGCAAACTGGATGTTGATCAGTTCAGAGTCGTCCGACATAGTAATGCCTTGGACACGGGGGGATAGGGTGTCATCTCTAAGGAGATAATACAGGGCATCAGAAGCAATGACAAACAGAGCAGGGGCAAGGGGGCAACCCTGCCTAATTGATCTAGACAGGGGAATAGGCTGGGAAAGGGCCCCATTGACTTCAACCAGGGCAGATGAATCCTTGAGGAGGATTCGAACATAGTCACAAAACTCTCTAGGAAAGCCAAAGGCTGAGAGCATCACGAGGATGAAGTCCCACTCCACCCTGTCATATGCTTTCTCAAAGTCGACAAGGAACATGGTGGCGTCTTGGTTCGAGGTTCTGGCCCATTCCATGGACTCCCAACTCGTTACAAGGTTCTCCAAGATGTATCTACCTCTAATGAAGCTTGTTTGTGTGGAGCAGATGAATTTGGGGAGGATCTTCTCAAGGCGAGAGGCTAAGGCTTTAGCCAGGATTTTGCAGGAGACGTTGAGGAGAGTAATTGGCCTCCAATTTTTAATTAGGGCTTTGTCCCCTTCCTTTGGAATAAGCTTAATAATACCCCTATTTATGAACTCCCCCAGGGTGCCAGTGGCAAGGGCTTCATTATAGATGTCAAATAGGTCGTTGGAGATCCAGTCAATGCTAGTTTTGTAGAATTCAACAGGAAGTCCATTAGGGCCTGGGGCCTTGCTATCCTTGAGAGCCTTAATGGCATCCTTGATTTCTTGCACGGTTATCTTAGCTTTGGGGAGGCTGGCTTCGTCCTCAGAGATTCTATTAGGAATAATGGTCCTACATTTGGTACGGGCCTCTGTTGAGGACTTATTATCCTCAGAGGTAAACAGAGTCTTGTAAAATACTTCAAAGGCTTCTTTGATGTCATTTATATCTAGGAGTTCCTTATCATCTACAGTTATTCTATCTATTTTTTCCCTGGTTTGTTTTTGTTTAAGTAGATTAAAGAATATTTTGGAGCCCTTATCACCAAATTGGAGCCAGTGGTTGCGGGCTCGGATGAGGGGACCTTTGATTTTAACCTGCTGATGTTTCCTGAGGATATCTCTAGCCTCAGAGACCTTTTTGGCCAGGGTAGGAGAAGAAGGCTGAAGTTGAATTTCATGTTCTAGGGAGTGAAGCCGATGGGTAAGAGTTTTTTCTATGAATCTAAAGTCCTTGGCTTTTTTTTGGCCAATAGTTTGGAGAAGATTCTGCCAGGAGGAAATGTTCCTCTGCCATCTGAGCATGTGGGATTGGGGGAAATGTGGCTGCAAGTTGAAGAGTCTAATTAGTTTGATGGCATTCAGGACATCCTCATCTTGCAACAAGGATGTGTTAAGCAAGAATTTCTTATTGCGAGGATGGCTAGGGGCGTTGGAGTTCCTGATGTTAATATTGGCTAAAATGGGGAAGTGGTCAGACAGGGTAGTTGGTAAGACTGCAACTGCGTTCCCAAACTGATTTGGGGAAAAGGAGAAAAAGTCCTTATTAGCATAAAATCTATCTAGCCTAGAGTAGATCCTATTAGTGTTTTGTTGAAAGTTGCACCAAGTGTGCCATAGGTTAGGGGTGTCAGGTTTAGTGCCTTTCAAGGGGTCAAACAATTGAAGGTGTTGTTTCAACCTGTCCAAGTGAGGTCTTTATGAGTTTTTCCATTCAAACGGAAGTCCCCCAGCCTTGTCATTCTGAGATTCAATCATATTAAAATCCCCTGCCATGATCCAGGGGATATTTGGGAGGGAAGTTAGTCAATTCCAGAGGGATATTCTTTCCTTATAATCGTTAGATGCATAAATGGAGCATATGCCAAAGCAAGAACCCTTAATATCTAAGGTAACCCAAGCTACTCTATTACAGGGGGAGGTCCCTTTATCCTTGAGGTACATTGTCCATTTAGGGGCGATAAGAAGACCAACTCCTCCTTTTCCTCTCGGGTGGTTGGTATAGACTTTGATTGCATCTCGCCAAATGAAGTCAATTGTGGTGTCGAGGGAGAACCCAACAGATTTAAGTTCTTGTAACATCAGAAAATCTAAGTTTTTATGATGCTCCAGAAATATTTTAATAACAAATTTCTTGTCAGGCGACTCAAGGCCTCGAATGTTCCATGATATTTATCTCATCAAATTGGAGGATTTGAGGGGGGCTGGTAGGGAGACCGTTGCTGGCCACCGAATTTCTTCTTGTTTTTGGAGCCCACTGGCCTACCATTCTTTTTATTTAGGGAGTGCCCTTTCATAAGGTCCTCATCATCTTCACTGGTTTCGGGAAACTCAACTCTACTATCTGTATTTTCTCCTATGTCGGACCTAGACAACTGGAGCCTGGAAAGCCAGGGAGTATAGTGCTAGCTCTAATTTCCTCTAGACCCTTATTGGCATAGATAACTTCTATAATATGATTGTCCTCTAGTTCTTTGAGCGAAGATGTAGTCGAGGGAATGATGGTGTTAGTGTCAATAAGAAGCCCTGCAAGTGAAGAGGAGACCGATTGAATGGGGGTACCGGAATTGAGCATCATTGCAGGGTTATTACCAATGCTAGCACCATCATCACCACGATTGGGGTTTTCTAGATTTTTAACCATATTTCTAACCACATAATTAACAGGTGATGGATCAGGGTTCTGGGGTTTAAGAGCAGAGGCCAATTGGTTATTGGAGGAGCGGCTAAGACTCAGGGCATTAAGAGGGGTAACTTAACATCTTCGTTTCCTTGAGGTAACAAATTGAAAACCATCCGAGGGGGTTTCTACAAGATTTTGTGAAGGGTCGGAAACAGGGATGAGGAGTTCGGGGGCTATAGGTGCAAGATCGGGCTTGAGAGGGTTAACCTTATTAGGAGTGGGATCAGACATCTCATTAGCAGAGCGGGGAGGGGGAGATTGTAGATCATTAACATTTTTAGGGTTTACAATAGTTTCACCTGGATTATGTTTTTGCTTCCTACGATTAATAACTAGGTAATTTTTACGAATATGCCCTTCTTTCTTGTAGAGAAAACATGCATTCAACCCTCCAAGCATTTCAATCGGGCAGATGAATGTGTCTCCATTAATATCTAGGTTTAAGGATGGTGGAATATCGATTCCGGGCTTGATTGAGACAAGCATTCTTGCATCTAGATTGGGCACCAACCGAGCCGTTTGATCTATCTGAATCATTTTGCCAAATGGTTCCATTAATTGGGGAAGGAAACGCCACAAAAAAGGGGGGACATCCTTGAGGATGACCCATTTGGGAGAGGATAATGCGAGGACTTCCTCATTAATCGCCTTTGGAGATCGGGCTAGGGCTCGAAAAGAGGTATTCCCAACTGTCCAGTACTAGCGTTTAAGTGCTTCCAATTGGGCTTCATGCGAATTAAAGAAAATGAGAAAAAGACCTCTCTATATTTGTCTACAGAACGTGATTTTAAGCCCTAGTTTGAGATTCCATAGGTTGTGAAACCAGTCGTCTATGAATTTCCTAGGTGGACATTTTTGAGCATCAACACAAGCAAAAAAAATAGCAGTGTCACATAACCTACACTTTTCTAAAGCAATTTCATTCAACATTTCAATGTTTGGCGAAATGCAGAAGGGGTCCGAGGTATTGCAAGGGGACTTACCGTCCTTACTGGGTCCTTCGTCTGCAGGAGTCGTAAGGAAGTGCGCCGACGAGCGGACTCCATTTGCAGGCGGGGCAACGATCTCGGTGAATGACTTTGCTAGGGTTGGTAATGTCTGCGGCATGGGTTTAGGGTTATTAACACTAAGTCCGTCTGACTCCGGTTCCATTGAGAACTAGGGTTAAGATCGTGCGGGGTGGGCAGAAGGGTGGAGTTAATTGTAATAAATATTGCAAAGCAGATTAAATGAAACACACAACAAAATAGAGTAAGTGGGAGAAAAGCAAACCCGGTGGAGGAGATTAACTCCTCCACGTAGACGCCTAGGTACTCCTGTCGGCGCTTGCTTCCCTCATCTTGCTCCCTTCTTCAGGTTCTTCAGGTCACGATTGTAGGCACCGAAAAAATGTAGACCTTCATCCCTTAGCTGTAATCTTTATCAGATTACCGATGTAGATCTAATAACCTCCTTTCAATTCAGTGTTTGCACCAATCGCCCTCACCTTAAGGTGAATTCGCTATTATGACATTCGCCCTCACTCTGTGCCACTATCAGCAGATATGATGGTGTCTTGTGGAGTTGATGATGGACTCTCTGGCTTTATACAAGATCATTGTGTATCAAAAATCATTTTCAATCACTTATTCATTGCTAATGCCTTATAACCTGAGTTACTTGCTGATATCAGTGTTGAAAGTGATGACATACTGATCTCATTTGTTCATAATTAGAATTGCAACCATAAGTAGATGATTTTGGCTGGGCCTGCAAGGTTTATGAGAGGTCAATCAACTGCTAAGAATTAGCTTTTAATCCAGAAATTAGGGCAAATTCTTCTCAATCCAAATCCTTTTGTTTAAAACCGAGGCTAATTAGAGGGAAAACCTAGGAATCTAAACTTGCGCATATCTCGACATTGTAAATAAAAAACTCAGGAAACCCTTTGATGTTCAAAATTTAAAAATGAGTTCTAATATAATAATTTTAATTATATTATTGTATATATAGAGAATTAAATATATTAATAATATTAAAATTATTTATTCATCCTTTATCTAATATTTAATTTAATTATATACTCTATAGAAAATATATATTAATATATTTGTCAAAGATATAAATTTATATTATCAAATTTTATGAGGATAACTAAAGCTTTAAAAGCTTTAAAGATTTACATAAAAAATTTAAATAATTTGAAAATAAATTAAAACATACTAAACATTATTTTAATGATCTAAAAATTTGCCTAAAAAATTCATGTATGATGTGGATTCGAGAAATCTAGTAATAAGATGCAAATCATTTGAGCCAATTAGATTCAAGAAAAACAATTTTTGTAATTTGAAAACTTAAAAATAAAAAAAAATCATATAGAATGTGGATCCAGGAAATCCAGTAATAAGATGCAAATCATTTAAGCCAATTAGATTCAAGAAAAACAATTTTTGTAATTTGAAAACTTAAAAATCTTGCATCTTAACTATTTAAAAATTAAAAAACAGAATCGAAAGAAAAAATTCATAAATATGATTGGTAGAAAAACAATTGAATAATCAGAATACTAGCCTAGCGACACATACTAATAAGTACTAATAGCTTGTATAGACCCAACTAAACTAAAACTAGCTCCAAAACTGCATGTTAAAACTCATGTTAGATTTTTCGATAATTTTCAAAAAAATCAAAGCCACAATCAATGACAAAAATACTATGCGATTTTAGAACCAGTCATGCCCAAAAGCATTTGCCCCTCTCAAAAGACCCAAAGTTTAGAGTTTCATTAATGTTTTTCCCTCCTAAGACAGCTTTGAGTTTTAAGTTATAAAACATGGAATAAAGCATCTCCGCGGAGAGAATATTCGACAGAAAACGAGATGTTACTCTTTCTTAATCCCTCGTAAGATTTGCTGAAGTGAAGTTATTCCAAATTATGGTAATTAACAAAATATTCCCCAAAAAGAGGGGCACGTGAAAAATAAAAAAAACGTTAGGTGAGAGAAAGCTCTGCTTGAAATTATTGTCTTCGGAAGTAGTCAGATAGAAGAACAAGGTATAAATACAGATTTCGAAGAATAGTTATCGTTTAGAATGGTTAGTTGGAAAAGGAAAAACAGCGCCTCAATCCTTTGAATTTCTGCTCATACGATGGGGGGTTAAATGCAAGCAATCATTGTGGAAGGCTTTCTGTAGCAACTATGGAGACTGTAGGCAGCTGGGATGCCCTAGGGTGGACAAAAATCGAGGTTTGAAAACCCCTCGTTTACTTATTTATTTGTTCGATTTGATCCGGGCTTCAATTTAGTTTGCTATAGTTTAACCTAATTCGTATGAAATGGCGAAAATTGACAGGCATATACGCGCTCCGTGGCTCATGGCATGGATGAATTTCTTCTACCGAAAGAGGATGTTATTGCAGAGGTATTTTTTTCCCGTATAGTTTTGGTGTCAGGGATTCCTTGCTTTACATTTGTATTTTGTCTAATGCTATCAGCAATGCGACTTAAGCCGTGTGAGCATTTAGTTTTGTTGATTAAATTGCATTCGAGGATGGATAACAATGAGATGTAGCAGCAAACTTTTAGTTTATTAAATTTTAATAGGAAAAGAACTGTTCTTCACAGCATTATGCTAGTTTGTATCGTACGAATATGCACAGTGTCAAGCTTAGAACACATACTGGCTTAGAAGCCACGCATAGGGGGTTAATATTCTGCCAGAGTTTGTCCGAACCTGGCACAAATTAATGTGGGGGCATGCTCAAGGTGGGTTGAGTTCGGGCCATTATTATGACACTTGCTCCATCTTACTGTTAGACTGTGGTTCATGGGGATTCAAGACATTTTGTAGTCTGAAGGAGGTTTATCTGAATCTGTCTCGTATTAATGGGGCCATTTATGGCATAAATCCAATTGTCATACCGACATTTGCCTTAACTTGGCACTTTACTGCGGCCCATGGGACTTCAAGGAGTTTGTAATTGAAGCCAGCTTTCTCATGGCATGCCTTGTATAAATGCAGCTGCCATAATGTATGGGGTGTACCCGGTGTTATTGCTGAAACAACTTTAACGAAGGCAGTATTCTCTCGTTTTAGAAAACGAAGTATACTCGATATCATCTATGAAGATTCTACATAGGTCAAATTTGACTGTGGCAGTGATCAGGATTTATCCTTTCTTTACCATGGTGGATGACTTCACTAATTCGTCACAAGATGCACGATAAAGTAGAACACGATGTAGCATGAGACTTATAATACTTTTCACATAAACAATTAGCGATTTCTTTTTGGCATTTTGATTTAATCTGGATGCATCCTTGCGGCTGAAATGATGAAGGGGAAGGCTTCCCCAACACTTTATAAGATGCATAAAGTATTATAAAAGATTCATAAAGACTTTCCGCATATAGAAAATTGAGGTAATTTTTTCTTTAGTTTTATTTAAATGTATCCATGACATATAAACTAAAATCAAGTGAGAGCAACTATAGGAAATAAATGCATGGCTTAAAAGATTCACAACATAGCATTTACCAAATAGCATTGCTGAAAAAAAGATGGCATAGTTTTGAAAAAAAAATAAAAATAAAATTTACACCTACCATTTGTTTAACCAATCCTTAATTACAATCATCTATCACAGTACCAAAAACCAAAAGTTAAAATCTTACACCTACCATTCACATGGAAAAATACCTTTAAATTTAACTTTCCATAAATTCATTCAACATTTCAAATGGTTAAATAATCAATTTGTAAATTATGCAACTCCATGGCTTAGATTTCATGGACACCCATTATGCATTGCCGTTTTCATCCCTTCTTTGTTTTCTTCTGCTTTATTATTGTCATACATCTCTTGGCATCCATCTGGGACATCCACTCATAGGTCTTGCTGTCAGCTTCCTGAATTATGGCTGGGTCCACCTCTATGTCTTTGTGTTGCACCTCATTCTTGCATTTAAGAATTGATGATGTCAACTAAATTTTTAAGATAGGAATTCAGGTCAGAGTTGCCTATAACAGTAAACTATTACCTTTTGAATCTTGTTAGGAGTAATTTTTTTACATAGAAATTCAACAGCATATGATTCATCATTTTATTCAGATATTTTGCGATCACCTTAGGCTCACTGGCATTTTTTTCCATCATCATCCATCCAAGGCACAGTAAGATCAGCTATATATACTACATTCTTTTTTATATCTTCATGTTCTTTGATTGTTTCATCAGACAAATCGGGTATCCTCTAATCCTTCTCACTTGGTCTGAAAGTTGAACCTCCATTTTTTCTATTCACAGTAACCTTCATGCCTGTCCTTAGGATTGATCATATGGTTGTGTGATTGCTGCAACAACTTTTATTGGTGTCCAACTCTGTTGATGACTCATTAAGAAGTGTTTGCAATTGCCTGTAAATTCATCTAAGGTTCTTAATTTCTAGTGCTCTTTTAAAGATCTTTAGATTATTTTCTTGATCTTGTCTGTATATTGTTTTAAACTCTTCTCAAAGGCTGCATATTTCTTACTTTGATTATTGACAACAGTATCTTTTGAGGTAGATGCTTCTCCAGTTTTAGTTGCCACTCTTGTTATTACCAAGGGAGAGAGAAAAAATTTCATCTTTAATCACAATCCTAACCAAACCTTTGAGGAACTCATTGTGTCTTTTAAAAAAATTAATCTTCTCATATGACTATTTTGACCATGTTACGGACAATCTTACAGTATTATCTATTAGAGAGTTCATTCCATCTCTCCTTAGCTGTTTGAGGTGTCAAATCTTAATCTTTAAACATATTGACTCTCTTCTCAAATGTAAATTGAAGACCAAGACTTAATATTTAACAAGATTTTAATCTTTAAATATATTAACTTTTTTCTCAAATGTCATATGCACAAGGTGTGCATTAAGTGTAATTTCTGATCATTATTTCCAATGCTGAATGCCCCCAATAATATTTCCCTTGTTTCTGTTGAATTATTTTGCAAATTGTTCCATGGGTTCTCGTTTTCGAATGACTTAATTGCATATTTGGTCAACATCTTCGACGAGCAATTAAAGACTGAAGGACTGAAGCACTCCCAACTGGACTTGTAGTTTGAGAGCCAACAACTCTTTGCCGTTCACTTCTACTATCTATGTATTGCATTTCTTCCTCCTTGTCACATATGAAATTCTTGTGTTGGAAAATCATTTCAAAACAAAAACAATCTCTAAAATGGGGATTGTACAAATTATTCAATTGCTACAAACCATAAAATGCATGATTTTCGGCACATTCAAAATGGAAAAAATTTAAACAAAACAAAACAAAATTAAAATGAAAATGCGGTTTTAAAACACGTTGAACCCACGAACAATGAAAATTAGATTCTTGATTTGTTCAATGTTTTAAAAATAATTAGATGATTACATTTTGAATTTGAAAAATTAACCAATAACAATGAAAAGGAAGACAACTCATAAAGACCCAGTATAGAGTGCAATTTTGATGTCCTCTCTTGGCTGTAAATTTCTCCTTCCTCTTCCTCCTCTCCTCTCTTGTTTTTCTTGTTATTCCTTGCCTTTCCTCTATTTTCCAAAATAAAATGGAATTAGGGTTTGTGGGTTGTATTAGGGTAGGACGTTGGTGGGTCATAATTTTAGGGTTTATGTTTTCTTTAAAAAGCTTTTGAAGTGTTATTTTGAAACTTAAGAAATGCCCCTATTGGCTGGGAAAGATCAGTAACAAAGCCGACTCAAGCTACTGCATATGGTCTATGGTATAGAAATAGACCTCTAGCTGACTATAGGAGTTAGATCCCATTCGGGGAATTGTATATAATTGTATTGTATTTGATATCCAAAAGATATATAATAGGGAATGGGATGATAGGATGATTTAGCAGTGAACAAAGATTGGTATCCAAAACATGTAATGGATGACTTGCATTTTGGAGATTGATAATATAATAGATTCATGTTGATGCTGGTCCATATCTGTGTGTTGTTATTACTAGAATAATTAATTCTTTTAGTCAGTTACCTTCTTTTGTGGTTCTATGAATGGTCATTTAGTTAGTCATTAAGCTTTTTAGTTCATCATCTTAGTTGTTGACTTATTTAGCTTTTTGCTTTTTGGTTCCTTAAGTGAAACTATTGCATTCTTTTATAAGAATGCATAGATTGCTTTTTAGTTTTAGCTTTATTTGGCGCTTTAAGTGTTTTAGCTTCATGTTGAAGCTTTAGATTAACGATTTGTTCTTTTTAGAACACCATCTTGTAATTCCTTTATTTACGCTTGTATATTCGATTATTGATTCAATTATTTTTCATGGTATGAGATTTTTTTATGAAAAAAATATGAATTGGAGAGATTTTTGTAGAGTAGGTTGGGGTTTTTTTTCCTCCGCAAATTTTCATGGGCTTTTTCAGTGCACAATTGCGGATTTCGTCTGGGCGTATATGGGGCTTAGATTTTTCCAAATCGAGCAACTTTTCTTCTGTGAAAATTGTAGGTCAACCCCCTTTTGTTTTTCTTCCCGAAGTTTTTTTTGGTGTCGTTTTTGTCTGCAAGTGTGATTTGTATTCTTTGTGGTATCAACTTCTATTTTTTTCGGCCCGTGGTTGCGTTTTGAGGCCGTGTGAGGAGGTGTCGGCGGTTTTTGCCTGTGTTGAAGTTTATTCTTTTCGTGGCGGGTGTTTTCTGTTTTGTGGCTGGCTGATCTGGGCGTGATTCTTCCACGCGAGGGTTTTTTGAAGTTAATGTTTTTTTTGGCAGATTTTGTTGGTTGTGTTTTTTTCACAAGTAGTTTCACATTTTCAAGGATTTTTTCTCCGCGTTTTTTTTCTTGCACGCGAAGGGTTTCAACGGTAGTGATTTTTGTGTATATTTTGCGCGTGACAATGATGGCATTTTTTGTGGGTTATTTCTGCCTGTATTTCTCTGTGATGGGAGTATGTTTTTGCAACTAGGGTTTGCGAGTAATTTGCGGGTTTTCTAATTTTTTTTCTTGGTTTTCCTACAAAAAAAATTATTGATTGTTTTTATAATTTTGTCTTTAAAAAATTATTTTGAGTTTTTTTAATTTTTTGTCTTCAAAAAAATTATTCTGGGTTTTAATAAATTTTTAAAATTATTTTTCTGGGTTTTCTAATTTTTCTCCACAAAAAAATCATGGGAGGGTTTTGCTTGATTTTTTCCTCAAAAATTAGGGTTTTGTCGTGTGATGTCTGGTGTTTTGCCGTGCGACATTTTAGGGTTTTCACGATTTTTTCCTTAAAAATTGTTTGTAGGGGTTTCACAGTTTTTTCCTCAAAAATTGTTTGTAGGGTTTTCACGATATTTTCCTCAAATTGTTTGCAAGGTTTATAATTTTCCTTAAAAATTATCATTTGTAGTTGTTCACCGACATCTTTTTATTTCGACGGACTCGCTTATCCTTCCTCCCTATCAACAAAACGGGATAGGGGACTGGAGATTCGATCCATTCGGCCGAGCCGGGGAGGATAGAAAGGCATAAAAGCCTACAGGAGGAGATTCGGCTATTGTCATGATCAACAAATTTCTGCATCTAAAGCTATTATCATGATCAACAAATTGTTCCGCATCTAAAGAAAGCTATTGTCATGATCAACAAATTTCCAATGATCTTACCTAAAAATTCGTGAAGTTCACGTGAGATTTTGGTTATTTGGATTTATGATGGGTGTTCCTATCTTTGGGTTTTTACTGTTTTTTTTCGAAAAAACGATGATTTTTGAAATCCAGTTTTTAGGGTTTGACGATTTTTTCCTCAAAAATCGCGCTTTGTTGCAGTCAATTTTGGGTTGCACTTGGTGTTGCTGGGGCGAACATCTGCAACCCTGGTATTTTGCGGTCTGTTTTGGAGCAAACAGTGCTCAGTACTCTTCTGCAAAAGTTTTTGCGGTTTTTATCTAAAATCGTGTTTGTTGCTCTTTGGAGGGTTTGCTGATTTTTCCTCAAAATCATGGTTTCAAGCTTCTGTAATTTGAGCGTGACAGTTCTATAATTCACGTGCGATGGAATCAACTATTCTTGGTCATTAGCACTTTGCAGATCCTGGGAGGGTCTTCGTAGCAGTAGAGTGTTTTTGCGTTTGTGATCAAAAGACCTGTAGTGTCTTCTGTCAGGTACTTAGTTGATACAATGACCATTAAGGGAGGGTATTAGAATAATTAATTCTTTTAGTCAGTTACCTTCTTTTGTGGTTCTATTAATGGTCATTTAGTTAGTCATTTAGCTTTTGAGTTCGTCATCTTATTTAGCTTTTCGCTTTTAGTTCGTTAAGTGAAACTATTGCTTCTTTTATAAGAACTCATAGTTGCTTTTTAGTTTTAGCTTTTTAGCTTTATTTAGTGCTTTAAGTGTTTTAGCTTCATATTGAAGCTTTAAATTAACGGTTCATTCTTTTTAGAACACTGTCTTGTAATTCCTTTAATTATTTTTCAGTTATTATTGCTTTAAGGATGTTAATGACTGACTTGTTTATTATCTTTGTTGACTTTTGCATTTGCTGATTTTCTTTACTATTCCCTCTGGGGTATAAAGACTACAATAAGATATCTTTTGGGTATAGATCCTCGGACTCTCGTTTCCCCATTCCTCTTGCTAACATTGGTTCTGTTGTCGGGACCTTGGAGTGGACGATGAGGAAATTTAAGAGCAGAAAAGGAGGCAAAGTGGCTGAAAATTGATTCGTGTAGACTTTAAGGGCCACCTTTGTGAGAGGGGGGGTAGGCAATTAGGGGATGGCAAATGAAAAGGGGGACGGGATCCGAAAGGACCCTTGAAAAGGCGAACCAGTTCAAGTTCTGGAGGATAAAAAGACATATATATGAAGAGATGGAGAATGCCGCAACCAAGTACTATGGCAAAAGGAAAGAATAAGAGCAGAAGAGAGACCGGAGAATTGATTGCAGAAGAAATGGGCATGAAAACCGGTGAAAGGAAAGCAACAAACTCAAGAAACAAAGGAAAGACATCGCAAAAGATTAAATCAATGGAAGAGAGATATAAAGAGCGAGTTGGCGAAAGAAAATTTTTAAGGGAAGGGTAAGCACGCCAAAGAGGGTGCAATTTAGCATGTTGGTGTAGCCAAGGATGGAAAAAGGGATAGCAAAGATATTAGAAGCCATCAAAGCCGCATAAGAGATAATTGAAATTGCGGAGGAAAGTAGTCTCAATCCTGAAAGAATATTAGACGTATATGAACTAGCACCAATTAATCAAATGATGTCTCTGGAATTGAATTGGTACTTTGAACAGTCACCACCCCGGACCAGGAGTCATCCTCTATGCCAAATACATTAGATACAAAAACAACTGAAGAGGAGTTTGAAAGAAGCATACATAGAGCGAATTTATGGACAACATTGGAATAATTTTGGAGGTGACAATTGTGCAAGGAAACCTAGGAAACACCACCCCTATGAATTCAAGCATTTCTGGAAGCCAAGGAGGGAATATCGATGATGAAGACACAATGAGTGACATGCGGAAGATTCCCATCTTTGAGGACACTAGTAATGTTTTAGAACATATTTTCTTACTGGAATCTTTATGGCAAATCAGAATTGAATTGTGCGATAGTACCAAGTTGTTGAATTTCATTGGATCACTGAGGGATGAGCCGCTAAAATAATATTGTAGAACATACCCATGGAATGATAGTGAATGGCATGAAGTGCAAACAACTATTTTGGAGAATTTTGACAGCTCGAAACTTCTGACAGAGGGAGTCACCAAGTTAAGGGAGCTATCACAACGTGAGGATGAATTAGTCATGGAGTCCGATAGGAGATTCAAAGAAGTGCCTCCAGAGGAACACTTGAATGGCAAGCAAAGATGGAGTGGTATTTTTGCGGTAATGCTAGACCTGAGAATTGCCTAGAAGGAAGACATTTTAAAATATATTTTGAACTAGTAACTTTAGCCTGCTGGATAGAGAGCCAATCATGGCACAAGGCTAAGGAGAGGGAGAGCAGAAAGATAGAACAACTACAATTAGAACTAGAGTAATTGCGGTTGTGACAAGAGATCATGAAGCAGGAAATAGGACCTCAGAGTCCAAACATCTGGTGTTCATATTATAGCAATAAGGGACATGTGCGAAACAAATACCCTAAGGAAATTAGAGAAAAGAAATCAAATGCGCTAAAAGTTGATTTCATATGGTGCGTAAGCCAAACTCTATGTATAGTGGCACTTGTGGACAATGGGATGATCATGAGATGATAGATTGCCCTTCCCACCTATTCTGCTTGAAGGAGGAACCAAACTATGATAGAGGCATATGTGAAAGGATTGATGAAAAGTAAGCTATATGCTCAGTAAGGTGGATGCAGAGTATTGCCATTGCAACAAAACTAGAGAAATGCAAATGCAATTCAAAACCCAAAATCCTACAACAACACTAGATCATACGACAGAGGAAGAGGCTGAGGTTGAGGTAGAGGTCAAAGATCGAATGCTACCTATTTTAATTGAGGCAAGATAGGCCATTATGTAGTTAAATGCTGGGGAGAAAAGAGGAACATGTGGATTTTGGGGTCAAGAGGACCATGATATGTTCAATTGTGATAAGGCAAGTCAACACCATAAGAATGCAACACTGTCAACATAGGGTGATGATTTGCAAAGCTCAAATATGCTCAGGGGGTTAGACTTCTTTGGAAAGTACCAAAGACACTTCAGGGAGAAACAAGGGGATGCCGCATGGCTGGAAGAGATGCCAGATATACCTTAGATGAAAGCAATACAAAACAAGATGAATCCTGCATGGACCTTGGATTGAAGGAACAAAGCAAAGCTCCCATGCTCACCAGATAGGGTACCAACACTGGGAAGCAACTGGTAGTGATATTTGAAGGAGAGAGCTCAAAAGAGGAAGAACAGTACCACCCAACTAAGAAACAACATGCTCAGATTATTGAACAAACTAGAAGAATAGCGGAGCAAAAGCAAAACAAGGAGAAAGAGCAGACCGACTATTTATTGGTCTAGAAGTGAAAATCCTCAAGCTAATGGCACAGGTGGCAGGACAACATGATCTACTGGCAAAATTGAAACAATTCAACAAGTACTGGAACAAGCAAGTAGTACCGCAACTTAGGACAGTTGGGAAGCATTGGAAGACAAGGCTGATTATGATAGATCCCTGGATTCATCATAGGAAGATCAATAGAGTAATGGTGGACTTAGGAGCAGATGTAAACCTATTACCAAGAAGGATATGAGAATACTTGGGGAAATTGACACTTGAGCCAACCTCTTACAACATCAGTTTGGTGGATGGGACTGGAATGAAGACTTTGGGAACTTGGAAGCATGTTGAGGTAAATGTTCATGAGATCAAATAGTTTGTGGACTTTGAAGTAGTAATAGTTAAGGAGACTTTTGATTCATTTGATGCATTACTAGGATTGAGGTGGTTTGTTGACGCCAAAGGATTAATAGATGCTTGAGAGGAAATTTCATCTGCAAACAACAAGGGGATATTGCACATCCCTTTGGGGAAAAGTCCGGAAGAAACCTTTGTGGAGGAAGTGAATGTGACAAATTATGAGGATGATGATAGAAAAATCAATACCATAACTTAAGCTATTTGCTACTAGAAGTGAAGAAGAACCCAATTTGGAAGGAGAAATCAAGGTCAATGAGATAGATGGGACCATAGATAGCGAGACAGTACTTGAGGAATGGATGAATGACGAATTAGAGATGTACTCCCACAAGATCTTCGGCTCTCAGAGGGTGTTCATGATTAGAAGACTTGCCGCAGGGGAGTCATTGGAAGAAGATTCCAATGAAGCAGAAACATCTAAGGAAGGTTCAACAGAGGACTCAACTGAAGAAGAGGTATTGGAAGACATTTGCACCAACAACATAAGTGATTAGGAGGAGGTGTCTCACCAAAGTGGTCCAATTTCAAAAGGCATATCCCACATCATGCTACCTAAATATCTCGGAGTTGGAGATTTGAGGCCATACATTCAACAGATTGAGAAGGCATTTATAAATGAAGGCCACAAGTTGGAGATCCTGAAACACACACTTACTTGCAATTCTACATGTTGGTTTAACATGCACAAGAAAACTATCAAGTGATGGGAAGCTTTCAAGATTTTGATCAAAGCAAGATACTTATTGAAGAAAGGAGAGTACCTAAACATTCTTAAGTATGATGGCGACATCTTATGACAAGACCATCTAGACATTTGCATTCAATGCTGGGAGGAAAGGTATGAGTACGACAAGAGACTGCATTTAGTTATTCTATTGGACGTTGACACCGATAGCGCAAACCTGGTACATCAATCAGGATCGGAGGAGAGAAACCAAAACATTGGAAGAGGTAACTTCAAATTTTCTTCTTGCATTTTCTTTTTATGGTGAGGATCTAAGTATACATACCACATTGCAAAGAATGAGGGAAATCATATTTAGTCAGGTAGATAATGAGGAGTTGATAGTACTACAACTCCCACTCCCAGCCCCCAAAGAAGAAGGTATTTGGAAATACATTGAGTGGTTAGATATGTAAGCAACCGGAAGTAGACAGTGCTACACAGCTCAACAAGATGATGAAGAAAAGGAGGACCTGTTGGTGTACGTTTTATAGCGTCAGTCAGAATTCTATATCGGCATTAGACAATTTAGTTGTATCAGTTTGTTTATTAATGCTAAATCGATTTTATTATTAAACAATGATTAAGACTTGCTGACACAAATCGATTCATTATTATATTATAATCATGTCTCTTTGGATTGAATCGGTTCTATTTTAATGACGTGTTAGTTAAGACTGAATTAATCTCTTTTGAAAGGTGTGTTGATTGAGGATGAACCGATTTGTGTATGAGTCGTGTTGCTTGACGTCATCCTTGAATGGGCATATAGACCCGTTCCTTCACTCTTCCAATAGAAAACGAAAATAGCAGATTGAAGTCACAGCAGATAGAAGTTACAGCAGATCAAAGACACAGCAAATCGAATTAACATAAGTAGATCGTATCATACTCTGTAGCAGATCGAACATATTAACAGCTCGCAGGAATTCAACAGCCGATCTAATATAACTATAGACAGTCGAATTCACAGGCTGACTGGATAATATCAAATCAGATCGACATCTATATGTTAATAAATTAAGTTCATTGACTGACAGATTGTGTCCAAACCATAAATAAAATTTAAAATTACCTGCTTATATAAATCTGATCCAAATTTAACATGGTATCAGAGCTGGATTGAGCAAAGATCAAGATCAGATTGATATAAGCTAGATTATCTTCTATTATTGTCTTCAAACATCAAACTGCAGGTGATACGATTATAGAAGAAAGAGTATCGATGATAAATTAATTTGAGAGTTGATATTATTATGGCACCAACTATAATACTATCGTATAATTTGTGGAAAGGCACGAGAAATATTCTATAGATGGAATTCATAACTGCGATAACAAGGTGACTGTTTGGCATAATAAAACGGAACTAAGGTAGACAGTGGACACGTCTCTTGGAGACAACGCATCCTATGGTAAGGTATAAAGAGGCACTCGATATCATTCCATTGGGCATCATGGTTTGTATTAATCTCTTTAGGTATATCACGTGCGATAACTTAGACTAATCAAGCGACTTCCTGTCCAGAATCAGATTGGTACATTATCAGTCTTGTATTCACTCAGATCTGCTCTACCAGGTCAGAGCCAGTAACATATCACCATCCGATATATCAGATACCACAAGTAGTTTTGCCAGCAATAAGGGGGAAATCAGTCTCATTTTATTATTCTTATCCTTTTGGATCGCACTTGTTGAGGAATTGACCAAATATCAATAATCGGTTGCATATCGAATAAGATCTAAATCGGAGAGAGCACCACACAGTGGCAGGTTCCTACAGACATATCAGAAAACAGCACCATCACCTATTGTTGCAAGAACATAACTTCAGATCAAAGTCAACCATGTATCACTGTAAGTGAGATCAGCGTACATATCTGAATGTTTATAAAGGCATATTGGAGACGGCAGCCCTTCATATCGATATTGGGAGGCATTAAGGAATGTATAACTAAAAGGTAGCAATATAAAAGGTTTTAATATATCAGATGCAGCGATCAGAAAAGAAAGAATAGTTTGAGTAAGCCTCAGTTAGGAAGAGGACACAAGAAACAATAAATAGGAGGATGTTTCTCTAAAGAGCATGTCTCTAAGAAATAGAAGTTATATGAAAAGGGGCCTGGAAGGTAGAGAATCTATCTTATTATGACACTAATCTGAAGTTTCAGTTATGCAGCACTATAACAATTGAGATATATATATTTCAAGTATACAGATCAGAGAAACTTATCAAGGTAAGTTCTATCCTTTGAACTATTTTTTAAATTAATAATGAAATCATTAGTTTGGGTAAATTTTATATTATAGTTCTCACTTTAAGTCTGAATGGTTGTCTCAGGACTAAAATTAAGGCAAATCCCAAATAGGGACATTACAGCAGCACTGAGTCCCCCATCAAGTACGCCAACCCCTAGGTGGGGCCAGGAGGCTGAATGACTGGGTGTTCATTCCGTGCTCTTGGGCTTGATTGGAAAGGATAGGCAAGGGACTCCATAGTGCGGATTGGTTGTTAGGGAAAGTCTTAAATTGAATTCCCATATACACATCATGTAATTTGCAATGGTGATCTTCCATTGCGGATGTTGGTGAGACTATTCCACAAAAGGATTCATATTCTGAGAGATATCTACCTGCAGAGGTGCCACGATTCACTTGTGAAAGCCATAGAGGCACTTGTGTTGGTAATGATAGCATCTAGGGTTACAAAGCCAAGATTGAGATAAGAGGGCTCTCTCAATGAGAGGGAGCATACTGAAAGGGGATTTTGTTCTAAATCTTAGTATGATCATATTCCTGCCTAGGGCTTGATCTTATGATAGTAGATCCATGGTGGTTTTGGATATAGCACTTCCAACCGTATGAGGATCATACCAGATGATGAGAGGCTCCTAAAGCAAGATATCGTTCCATGAGTGGGACCATGTGAGCAGGGGATGCTTTTGTGATAGAGGGAGTAGCTAAGAGGATGTGCTTCTATTGATATTCGAGGAGCTTGATTATATTGGTTCAAAGGGAGTGGACCATGTCAAGATGGTGTCTCTAGTGATCAGTCAAAGGTCTATGATTCATGAGATGGAGTCCCATTTATGTAGGCTGGAAGGCCTTTATGCTGACTTCTAGGTCATGATATTCCTGGATAGATGAGTACTTGGTGAGCTTGGAATACACCAAGAGTGATGTAGACTCCAACCTTGTATTTCATGAAAGGTCAAAGCATGTGGAGATCAAGTATCACTATGTTAGAGACATGGTGGAAAGGTATGCTATTCACTAATGTATTCTTCTTTTCAAAAGATGTTTTAAAGTGTAAACTCTTGTGATTGCATTCCTCTTTGAGAGAGACTTAAGGAGAAAGCCCTTATCTACACCCTCTGATATGGTTCATGGTAGATGTCATGTGTGTGACTCCATGACAATTTTGGTTCAGTGCTTGATGAGCCCCTGTGAACATTATTGTGAGGTGACGATCTCTCAATAGTGAACACTTGTACATTTGATCATTATCGTAAGGTGACGATCTTATGATATTGATTGATCATACCATTATGATGGATATCATGGGACGTGATATCTATGGATATGTCATAATGGTTTATATCTCTAGTAGTAATATCTATGGATATGCCATAATGGTGGATGTTAGGGGTCAACAACACAGTTAGTTTATAGTTGGTTGGGGTGTTTTATGTTTTGTTATGTATGAGTTGCCGAGAGGTTCTTGTGGGGTAGTTGGTAGTTAGTGACAGTTGGCAACCTAGCCAATTGTTGGGTCTATATAATGTATGGATGGAACCTCGACAAGTTAGCATTGTATTGGCATATTTGGAATCCAATAAAGATATCATCATTCTGCCATAGCTGTTCTGTAATTGTTATCTATGCTTTAATATACATGAATGTTCTTGTTATATCAGTTGTTGGTACGTGTAGAATATCTCTGTTTACCCATGAGTTTACCAACCTCACCGTAGGGACTGAATCTCTAAAGATTATTGGAAAATGTATGAGAAAGTTTTTGGAAATTGTCATTAATACTGAATGACATCTATGTCAAGGACATCATCGTTGAAATACACTACATATTCAATAAGGCAACCTAGACAAGATTTGTTTATTCTAACACACAACAAATTTATTAAGGCAACGATCCTGTTGAGGACTCAGAGAAAGGATAAGTCAATTCTCCTAATAAACTGCCCCATGTTTGAACTCAAAGTCAGCAGTCAAGAAGATATTCAACAGCAATAATATTCAAAGAAGATCAAGTCCAACTATTATTGGAAGTTAATGCTATATATATTAGTGATTTGTTACAAAGATGGTGGTTAGCAAAAGATCCTCAGAGCTGACTTCATAACAAGCCTTGGCCAACTTTTATACATCAAAAGTAATCCTAGGCGAATAGATCTATAATAGTGGCCGACTTCATAAGACTAACTCGAAGACAAATATGTAACCACACTAACATGCTGGCTGACCAGATTGGTTAGGAAAAATTCATTATAGTGAGGAGTATGATTGTTGTGAATAAGAAAGACAAAAAGGGTGCAATTTGTAATAGAACAAAGAACAGTGATGACAAGGATTGATTATTAAGCACAAACAAGAATAAACATTATCTTATGATAAACAAAGGTATTACAAGAACAGCAATAACAATTGAAAATGTGGGATTAAGATTAGGGAAGCAATCAGTTCATTAGTAGTTAGTTAATGATGAAGAATAAGTCCGTTCAAGGACATGGTTAATTGTTTGCAAAGGTTATGATGATGGGAGACACAACTCTTCATACCATGCCCCTTCAGTTGGTATATGAGAAAGGTCGTGGAGTCTTAAGAGGGCATCGGAGTTTGTTTTATTATCTTGTTTCATATTCAACACTCAAGGCACCTTTAACATCCATGTGAGAGGGGGATATCAACCTGCTTTACTGCAAGGGGAAGTGCACATAAGTAGAAGGCTGTATTTCAGACACAACGCCATAGATTATAGCAGGGATACAAAGACAGATCAGGCGTAGCTACTTGTTGTGACGTATTCACACATCGCCCCATTGCAAATGGGGACCCCTACTTTTTTGCTTTCTAGGTTTTTAGGGTTTGTCTGTTAGCCTTTGCATGCTGAGTGTTGCCAGAGGGATCACTAGGATGGCAGGCTCTGCTTGAGCCAGGGTGAGTCCACAGGGCCCCAGAATTAGGGTTTCTTTGAGAGTCTTCCTTAGGGCCTAGTTTTGCTCTTGTTGCTAATTGTGTCTTGCTTGGTGAGTGAGTATCATTCTTGAAGGTCTGAGCTAGGTCAAGTTGGTGAGTGATGAAGTCTAGAATGTCATCCTAATCCTCAAATGCCCTGAAATTTGGCTAAGTCTGGAGTGTCTTCCTGATCCTGAAATTTGACTAAGTCTGGAAAACTGAAGAATCTTCCAAAAACTAGATTTTGCATTATAACTCCTCGAGGTCCGAAACCACTCTCAAACATCCTGACAGTATATATGGAATATAACATTTAAGTATAAGAAAGAAGAAAGATATAAGGAAATGTCACTTATACTTAAATGTTATATTCCATACATGAATGAATCCTAACGGAGAGACCAAAATGTCAAATTTCGCTCTTGACCCTTCCAAAGGGTTCAGAGCGAAATTCTCCATAAGACATTCTACATTGCCCAAAATCATGAACTAGCTCATTCCCAGGCATTTGTGAAGGCAAACCACTTATTTGGAGTGAAGAAATGTGAAAATGAAGTCAGGATTTGAGCCCAAGGATGATTTTCGCTCCTGACCCTTCCAAAGGGTCCAGAGCGAAATTCCAAGAAGACACCTATTCTTCACCTTGTTTGCACTAAAAGTCTTGTTCCTTAGACATGTGGTGAAGGTTTTGATATGTTCTTGCCTAAGAAGTGTTTGAAAGCATTAAAGGATGAAGATTATGACCCAAGACATGAATTTCGCTCCTGACCCTTCCAAAGGGTCCAGAGTGAAATCCACTTTTCCTCCACTTTGCTCAAGGATATGACCAAGATTGTTGACTTTTGAGGCATAGTTGATAAGGTTTTGATGCATGTTTGCCTTAGAGAGGAGGTTTAGGATCTTGAAATGATGAATATCAACCTAAAAGGAGAATTTCGCTCCCGACCCTTCCAAAGGGTCCATAGTGAAATCCTCCATTTAGCCTTCCTTTTGACCTTAAGACCTAGTTTGACCTTGCCTGGAGCCAGTTGGATGGTGGATTGTCTTGCTTGTGATAGGAGGATGTTGAATTGATCAAGTTTGAAGGAGAATGAAATGAACCTAGGTGAGAAACTAGCCAAGAATAGGGATTTTGCTCTTGACCCTTCCAAAGGGTCCAGAGCGAAAATCCCCTTAAAACCTCAATTTCTCACTTGTCAAGGCCAAATTCCTAGTTTCTAAGGCATGTATGGAAGTGTTTGACATGTTTTTTGCCTAAGGGAATGACTAGAGGTGGAGGAAATGGAGGATTTTAGCCTAAAAATTGAATTTCGCTCCTGACCCTTCCAAAGGGTAGCGAAATTCTTGAAAACACTCATTTTCCCTTTAGCCAAAGTCAGGACCAAGATGGAGATGCAAGGAGAGTAGTCTATGTTTGCCCCCCAGAGAAGATTGAAGAAGGAAAGATGAGCAATCAAGCCCAAAACATGATTTTCGCTCCTGACCCTTCCAAAGGGTCTAGAACGAAAATCTACCTAGCCCTCATTTTCTTCCTTGTTTGATCAAAATTTTAGTATCCAAGGCATGTTGGAAGGAAAATGGATATGTTCTTGCCTTAGGGAAGAAATTTGCTCCCGACCAAGGCAAAATTTCACTAAAACCACCTTTTTTTCCCAATTTTATGCCAAGGCAAGTATGGATCAAGATGAATTGAGATGGGAGAGGTCCTTAGGAATGACTTCAAGTTGCTAAGAAATCATTGAATTTGAAGGAATTGAGCAAAAACAAGAATTTCGCTCCTGACCCTTCCAAAGGGTCCAGAGCAAAAATTCTACAATCACCTTTCCTTGCAAGACAAGTCAAACTTTGGGTTTTTATAGCTTGGATGAGTGTGAAGAAGTGTTTTCTTGCCTTTTGGACTTGATTGAGGTTGAAAGGATGGAGGAATAAGCTCAAAACAAGATTTTCGCTCCTGACCCTTCCAAAGGGTCCAGAGCGAAAAACCCTAAAACCATTTTATTCTCCAAAATTTGTTTGAAGTCAGGCCCAGGCCTAGGTGAGAAAAGCTCTTTGGATTGCCCTTGAATGATTTTTGATCATCATAAATGCAAATTTTGAGCTAAAACAAGAATTTCGCTCCTGACCCTCCCAAAGGGTCCAGAGCGAAATTCTGGATAGGTCTTGTCCCTGGCTAGGTTTTTGGGCGAATTTTTTCCTTTTCAAGGCTTTTGAGGATCAAGCAAATGTTGCCAAGTAGAGAAATGGATTCAAAAAGGGAAGTCTAGATGAAACAAAGTGAAAAGAATGGAATTGAGTGAGGATAAACAAGCAAAAGGTGAATTTCGCTCCTGACCCTTCCAAAGGGTCCAGAGCGAAATTCTTCAAATCCACTATTTCCTCCTTGTGTCAAGTTAGGATTTTGATTCCTAGGGTGTGGTTGGGATTGGAGTAAGGTTATTTAGCCTTGCAAGATGAGTTGAAGTGAAGAAGATGAAGAATTAAGCCTAAAAGGTGAATTTCGCTCCTGACCCTTCAAAAGGGTCCAGAGCAAAATTCACAAAATCTCATGTTTTCTTCAAGATAGCGTTGACCCAAGTCAGTGATCAAGGTGAATGGACCTTAGAGATTGCCTTAGAGGAGATTGTCAATGAAACAAAGGTGAGTTTTGACCTAAAGAAGGAATTTCGCTCTTGACCCTTCCAAAGGGTCCAGAGCGAAATTCTCATCATCACCTAATTTGCTCATGTTAGAAGCTAAAGAATTGAATCCCTAGGCTTTGTTGAACTAAAACTAGCATATACTCACCTTTAAGAGGATTTTGGAGTGAAAAAATGAGGCAATTAAGACAAAATCAAGGAAATCGCTCTTGACCCTTCCAAAGGGTCCAGGGCGAAATCCTTGGAAACTCTTATTTTTCACCTTGCTTGGGCCATGCGAAGAGCTAGTTGTGAGATAATGTTGAAAAGAGGTCTAAATTGGGCAAAATAAGAAATTTCGCTCGTGACCCTTCCAAAGGGTCCAGGGCGAAATTCTTATAGGGCCCGTCCCTGGGAAGGATTTTGAGCGAACTTTATTTTGAAGTCTTCTTGTTGATCATTTAGGGTGGAAAATGCTTTGTTGAAATGAACATGTCATATGTACTTAATCACCTTTTGGTTTATTTTGCAGATGGAGAAAACTAGGGCAAGGACGACCTCTTCCAGTCCAGCATCATCAAGGACGACCTCTTCCAGTCCAGCATCGTCAAGGACGTTACACAAGCAAAAGGGAAGACTCAAGGTGTTCAAGGAATTGCCAGCTACCTCCAGAATCTTCACTTTGCCACACTAAGGAACCACAAGATGACAATGAAAGGTGTTGCTAGCATTTCAAGGAAAGGTACATCACCCATCCATCACGTCAAAGACAAAGGAGAATCAAATAAGGTCAGTGCAAGGGTCCGTTGAAGAAGCAGATAGTCTCAGAGGAGTTAATCAAAGTTAGCTTCTCAACCTCATCAAATTAAACATCAACCAAGTTACAAGTGTCAGACAAGGTGGCATCCCAGTGATCACTCCTCCAGTCGGATTGGTCCACCTCAGCATGACCAGATTCAATGTACCTAATTTATCGGAGGCGGCACAAACTTCGATGTACCTACCCCTGCTTCTTATTGGTCTTCGCCCTTGGAATGTAATTTTCTAATTGGCTAAGGAAGTTTGTTGTAACAAACCCTAATTCGGGTTTCTATCTTGTAATCCTAGCCATTGGTTCTAAGTCAATCAGAGCCGTCTGTTTGTAAAGGGTTCTCTATATAAGCCCCGACTCCTCATTTGTAAAGGTTAATAGTTGGTTAATAGTGGGTTGATAGAGGGTAGCTAGTTAATAGTTAATAGTTGGTTAATAGAGAATAGATAGTAGTGAATAGTCAGAGAGTAGGAAATAGTTAGAGTAGAATAGAAAGAGAAGGCAAATATTGTTGCCAAGATGTTGTTGTAAAGGACTTGTAAACTTCATTGAAGAAATGGTGAATTTTATGGGTCGATTCAATAATTTGCATGGTTTCTATACTTCTCAAATTTGATTTCATGTTATTAGATGAGTGGAAGAAATGTGTGTGATCGATGGTGAAATATGTATATCCATACTACTAGCAGTTTGTTGATTGCAGACTTGCCTTGCGTAGTCAATTGGAATCATTCAGCTTAAGCTTAACTTCAATTATCTCTTCTTCATTGATATGCATCAACTTGATGGTGTCCATGCTTGTAGTGGTGATCTGAACATCATAAAGCTTTCCTTAGAAGATCGCACTAACCTTGTGGAGATGGTCCTGGGATGTCAAAGCAAGACTTACTTAGAATTTCATCAAAGGCCATTCATTGCTCTTACATTCTTAGTATTAGAAATAGATCCCGTTTCAACCTTTCTCCTTTTTCCTTTTTTAAAAAAAATCAACGGCCAGTAAAATCTTACGTTCTAGCAATATCCAAAGCAAATCAGACGTTCAGGCAGTCAAACGCAAGTCCCCTTGTGATTCCAGCAAAATCACATCATACCACAAAGAGCTTATCCACACGTAGAGAACCTACATATTAGAACCTTGGAGTTACTCCGACTGATCCTTCGGCGAGATCTTCAGCAGTCGGGGAACTTTGTTCAAGATAGGATAAGGTACCTTTAGGTATTTTATTTTGTGTTTGGTCGTGTACAAAAGACACATCAACACTACTCAATTGAGGTCTAACCTCTCTTATTACCATTGCATGAACACATAGTCTATTCTGAAACAGCGATTGCTTGTTTTTCATTTATATTCAAGACGCTTATTATCTCAGAATTCAACATCAGATCATGGCACTATTATTCATTTCATTGTTTCTATTGATATATACATATATACAATCAATCATCAAAACAATTACTAAGATAGAATTGTTTCTTTAAGCAAATTGAAGGTGACTTAATTAGTATTAGTTGCAAGCTATAGTCATCTTTCAAAGACAAATTCTAATTGTCTCTAGAAGGGACATTACACAACAGGATAATGATTAACACTTTCAAGGATTTTATCTATGATTTTTTGGAGGTATATCTGGATGACTGGACAATATATGGACTAGTAAAAGACCACATACAGGTGCTTTATATGATGTTAGACAGGTGTAGAAGCATGCAAATATCACTGAATCTGAAGAAATGTATGTTTGCAGTACATTTTGGGACATTGTTAGGCCATATCATATGCAAGGAAGGATTGATGGTTGACCTTGACCCTATGAAGGTTACCTTAATACTGAACCTACCGCCACCTAAGAGTGCACAGGAACTCAATACCTTCTTGGGATATGCTAGATACCACTGGAAGTTCATAAGAGGTTATGCTAGCATTGTTGCACCATTGGAGCTATTGAACAAGAAGAATGGCAAAAGTATAGTGTCATAACCCCTATTTGGACATGGGATTAAATAAAGACGATAATTAAAACATTTATTAATTAACATTTAATAATATTGGAAGATTGTCTCATTTATGAGACTTCACGATTTTCCTTTAATATATGATTATTAATATTTATTATTTGTTATGATTATTATTTATTATTATTGTTTTATTTTAATGTAACGTTCATATTTCAATTATTAATATTATATTAACTATTAAAGGAGTTTTACCATTAAAACATAAAATAGATATATGGAATATATTACACTGACCGAGTCAACTTAGTTCACTAATTAATATACATTGTATTATGTATGTGAATCAACTATTATATGATTCGATTCTATGAGGTAATTAATATGAATCGATTAATATATGAATCGATTCTATGTAATGCTTAATATATATGACTTGGTTAATATATAAATCAGTTCTATGTTATGATTAGTAAGTCAACAATGGTTACCATAACTATTAATTTAATAAGGAAATACATAATTGTTACCATTACAAGTCTTAACGATGTCCCAAGGGATGCGACTGATAGTTGTATAAAGAAAAGTATTAACGGACATGGGACATGTCTCTTACCAACGGGTTCATCATTCCAAACACATTATATAAGAAGGGGACCCCTTCACTCATTCAGAAGGGGAGGAAAAAAATAAAAAAATAAAATATTACCTCTTGTCTTCCCATCCTTTGGATACGCTCTGTTTCGAGTCAATAGCCTATCGGCTTTATTGGTGCAAGTAGTATAGAGACGGCATCTAAGGAATCATACACCCTAGATTGTGCATCAGATAGAGCATCCATTGAAGTGCAAGTATTTACTGACAACCAGACACTGTGCCAATCGCTTCAAGCAAGGACGTTCCATTGCTTAATTTCATTGATATACTAGATGCCGTAGCATTGCTATAAGCAAAGGACATAACAGGAACACACGGTTAACTAACAAAGAAGACGATCAGAAAATGACAGACATCTTTCATGTGTGTTTATTCACACAATCACAGAGATTACATTTTGAAAACAGCGGCTGTGTATATATAACCCAGTCACTCCTTCATAAACAAATTATATTTCTGGTTTACTCCATTATAGTTGTACTAAAAGAGGATAGGTTCACAGCAACACCTGGTAGATTTATATCATACCATTAGTATTTATATCAGACTTCTTAATTGCCGAGTTCCTAACAATCTTATAAGGTTTAGAGGTAGTACTATTGGCTTCTTTACTAAAACTTTCTAATTGACAATCAGAGAAAGAACATAATATATATTTCATATATCAATACGTTTCAGATCAGATCAGAACCATTATTATTAAGTTACAGGCAGTAACATCCTTGTCCTTAGAGATAAGCATAGGGACGTGCTTAGATGGTATGCATGGAGAGGTCTTTAATAAGAATGCTTACTATATTAAGCTTGATAATGTTTATGCAGAATTTAATATTACTTTAGACTGCAATATGTATGACAGTCATTCCTAATATCATATGTAGTGGCAGACCAGATTCTGATGCATGTCAGATCTGTCTGCCCTTACAACCATTAAAAATAATTAATACCTTTAGGCAATAAGGTTTTAATAATTTATATAATAGAACTGAATATGATATAAGAAAGAGAATTATATGAAGACAGTGGAAGTAATCAGATGATATATATATACACCAAACTGAAAACTAATCTATAAGAAGATCATATGTAGCAACAATTTATTAAATCGAGGCATATATTTTAAGTATACAAATCAGAGGAACCTATCGAGGGTTAAATAAAGGAAATGCCCAGATAGGCAAATTACATAATATTAGCTTAAGAGTGAAATATATGTAAAGCCAATATATAAGAACATAAGAATGGCAGACCAGATCTGTTATGTGTCAGATCTGTCTGCCACATTACTATATTTACTTATTTATGTATCTATATGATTAGAATGATCAATGGGGATAACATAAAGTTGGATAATAATAAATATTAAAATAATAGTTATAGTTAATATTAATATAATAAAAAGTAATTATTAATGAGTAAATTAATAAATATTTATTAAATCACCAAAACAAAGTATTTATTAATTGATTGATAATAATAAGTATCTATTAATTAAAAATTAATAAATGCGTAAATGATTTATAAATCAAAAATAGGATTAATTATTTAGTATGGTGAGATAGCTAGTACTTGATGGACTTAAGGAAAGGTAGAACATCCTAGGTTGGATTCATGTTAAGATAGTTTTGTCTCTTAATCGATTTAGTTAAGTTATAAATATATTGGAAATCAATTAATTACAGTTAAAACTGTCTTGAATCAAGTAGGGGACATTACATATAGCTTGGAATGACAATGCACAGTAAACATTTGATATCTTGAAGAAGAAGATCGCAAAGGCACCTATTCTAACATTCTTGGATCGGAATACTCCTTTTCATGTTCATGTGGATGCTTTCAATATAGCCATAGGAGCAGTATTGACTCAGTCTAAGGGGGACAAGAATCATCCAATTGACATTGCAAGCAGGAAAGTGTTTGCCGCGGAGAAGAACTATACTACTACAAAGAGGGATGCAGTGGCTGTGGTCTATGCACTACATTAATACAGGCATTAATTGCTGCCTACACCATTGACATTCTTCATCGATCATGAGCCATTGAAGTATTTGCTTAATAAACCAGTCACACGTGGCCACATATGCAGATGGGTTGTTGCTATTTTAGGAGTTTGATTTCAAAATCATGTTGAAGCCGAGAAAGAGCAATCAAGGCCCATATTATTTGTCAAGAATAGAAATTGGGGATGGACCAGATGCACAAGGGGAAGATCTACCCGACTCACATCTATTCCACATTAAGGCGGTACCAAAAGAATTGGAAGACATTGCTATACTACTTTCCATAGGAGAATTCCCTAAAGATATCTCACCTCAGGATAAACAATCATTAATGTGGAGAGCAACTCCATATACATTGGTTGGAGGAGAGTTATGCCATTTGGGGAGAGATGACGTTTTAAGGAGGGTGGTCTACAAACATGAAAGACAATCAATTTTGAAGGCGGCTCATGAAGGTATTGTAGGAGGACATTGGTGGAGAAACTATAGCTAGGAGAGTACAACTTGCTGGATTATGGTGGCCAACATTGCACAAGGATTCCAAGGAGTATGCCAAAGGCTATGATATTTGCCAAAGAGCAAGGAGACCTACCGCAAGAGATGAGATGCCATTCAGACCATTGCTAGCACATAATCATTTGAGAAGTGGGCTATAGATTTCATTGGACCAATTGATCCATTGGCAAGACATTCAAAAGCCAGATTTATCATTATTGGAGTAGAGTATCTAACAAAGTGGGCGGAGGCAGAACCAACAAAGGACTGCACAACAAGGACTGCCACAAGGTTTTTGTATGAGAATATAATAAGGGATGGGTGTCCTTTAAGCATTGTAAGTGGTCAAGGGAAATTTTTTGTCAATAACATGATCAAGGAGCTACTTCACAATTTTATGTTTGTACATAATAAGAGTTCACCATATCATCTGCGAGCTAATGGGGCAAGTGAAGCACTAAACAAGATAATTGGCAAAGCACTGACTAAAGATGTTTGATGGAAATAGAACAAATTGGGATATAAAAGTACCTATGATACTTTGGGCCTACTGCACGACATATAAGAGGACTAGTAAGTTCACCCCATTTCAATTGGTGTATGGTATGGATGCAACAATTCTGATGAACTTTCATCATACCTAATATGTGTATTGCACTGACTTTGCAGTTGGAGAGTGATCAATCTTTGGTACACAGGATGGAGGAATTAAGCAAATTGGATGAACTCTGGCAAATTGCAATGTATAACCTTCAGTTGGAGTGACAGAGACAAAAGGCATGGCATGACCGGAAGCTAAGATTGAAGACATTCAGAACAGGGGACTTGGTATTGATGTATGACAGCGAATTCAAGAAGCGGGGGAAGTTGAAGCTGTGATGGCTAGGACCTTATTATATTCATGAGATTAGTGATTTAGGAGCGGTAAGGTTGAAATAGTTGTATGGAGATCTGATACTAGGGAACATTAATGGTGCGCATTTCAAGCACTGCCATTTGCCGCGACATCAAAAGCAAGTCAGACACAATATCAAATCTTGTACATTATGTGCCATACTAGATTAGGATCAATATATAAAAAACACAAAAATATTATAAACCAAAAAAATAAAAATTAGAACTTAGAATTAATTAAGGCTTTGAGCTTGATGGAAGCATGGAATACTTTATATTTTATTTAGTTGAGATTTGAGAAGTTCTCAAATTTGTCTCAGGATGTGCTTGAGTAACCATTTTCAGCAGTGAAAGATGTGTTCTAGATGGCTTGGAAGAATCACTTAGATTCTTCATATGGGCATTTAATGGGAAGTGTGAAAGAACATTCTATGGAGGGTAAATTGTAGGTTTTGGATCAAAATAAATGCATGGAGCCCCACGGTTTGTTCTGATATGTTGAGTCGAGGCCAATGGTTATTGTGGAGACGACTGTTTACTCCCTATGGTAAATATGTTTTGACTTCATGGAATAAACAGGAAACTAAGAATGCATAGAACATAAAGAATAATTACAGTAACATAGGGAGAATGATATAACTTTATTGCTCAGTAATGGATAGTACAATCACATCAGAATGTATATTCAGTCATAACTCTCGTTCCACAGTACATTGCCAAAATATATACGACTTGGTTAGTTGGCAGAGGTGTCAACTGCCAAAACTACCAACTACCTACAGGAACTAATTACCCATTACATGCCAAATTATCATAACGAACCATGTTTTATTTAGTGACGACATAATTGCCGTCTACATCAACCCCCTAATAAAAGAAGTCGTCTTCCAGACGACTACAACAAAAACGGGTCAAATACGAACAAACTATTACTGAGTACAGGGAGGGTGAGATGACGTCCCTAGAGTGGTAGAAGCTGGAGGCTGTCGCTGGAGGTGCTGAAGTTGCTCCGTACGGAGCCGTAGGTCATGCTCCGCAACCAACAGGCGCTCACGGCCTGTCTTCACCATGCAGATTGCCTCCATCAAATCCTTGTCTTTCTGTTCAACTTGGCCTGTTAGGATCACCACCCTATCCTCCAATGTTTTTATCTTAGCACTCTGTTCTATCACACGGGTTGCCAGCAGTGTGACTGTCTCCTCCAGCTCAACTCGGATTTGCTTATCCACAGTGGCAAGTTCTATGCGTTTATCTAACTCTTTTTGGAGACCGACAACCTTTGCCTTAGCAGTTTCCTGCTCTACCTGGGCCCACTGCATCTGAAAAAGTAGTACCCTGTAGGAACTCTCCATGCCTTGGAGGGTGGGTCCAAGTACCCCGTGCCCTTGCATAATGTGTGTCCCGTGCTAGGTCGCCACCATCTTCCGAGTCTCCGTGGTTGGCCAGCCATGCTAAATAAATTGCCGCACAAACTCCTCCTGGCACCCCAGCTTCATAAATGCTAGAAGCTTCTCCACCTCTTGTGGTGCTCCTACGTCCACCCTAAGGGTCAGGTCCGCACTTTCGTGTGCCACCTCAGATAACCCCTCCAATTCTATCATAAAGCGTTGAATAGACCCCACTGGGTCTTGAGGGTCAGGCTGTGACACTCGAAAGGCTATGTCTACATTATCCTCCTCCACAGGTGGTGACTCTGTACCAATCATCTTGCCGTCTCCGCACTGAATGCTCTCATCCTCGAGATCAATGATGGTTTGTGTCTTTCCCTTTTCACTGTCTCTCTTGTTGGGAGGCAGCTTGACTTCTCCAACTGCTTCATCAGTCACCTGGTCAACTGCCACTGTACGCAGTGAAGGAGGTAACCAACTATCCAAGGATGCGTCCACATCTTGTCCTTAGCCTGCCACCTCTACCATGGGAGTATTTGACCTGGTTGTTTCTTGTGCCACCTCATCGTCCATAGGGGTTTCCTCCTGTACTGTCCTGCCATCCGTAGGTGTCTCTTGACGCACTATACCTTCGGCCGTAGGTGTTGCCATACCTTTGGCCGTAGGTGTCATCAGGCCTTCGACCAGTGTTACCATGCCTTCGATCGCAGGTGTCATCATGCCTTCGGTTGCAGGTGTTCCCTTTTGTACCACCCTACCTTCTGTAAGGGTCTTTCCACGTACCTCACCTTTGGCAACACCTTTGGTCGTAGGTGTTTCCTTTCGTACCACCCCTTTAATTGCCAGGGCTACTTTCTGCACATGTACTTGCGATGTCTGCGTAGGTCTTTCGGGTACCTTCTGAAATAGTTCACCCACGGGAGTGGCTTCTTTGAGAGGCATCGCCAATTGTAGTGACTCTGTGGGTACCAAGTGGGCAGAAGGGGAATTCCTCCTGTCTATGCACTTCGCCTTCGGTTGTGGGTGATGAATCCTCTTCTCCTCTTCCATTGTGTGCTTCTATCCCTTCAACTTCCTCAACCTCCTCGGAATCCATGCTGTGGGGTACCATCCTGAAATCCTCATCCCCACTTTTTCTTTCCATGTCCTTTGTTTCTTCTTCCTCCTCTTCGGCATCATCTGAGCTTTCTTCCTCGTCCACACTCGGTTCATCATCCTGTCTCCTTTTCTTCTTGGTTGGCTGGGAGCTGTCACTGTCGAGTGTATCCCAATGTACCCAATAGTACATGGGTGGTTTATTCGGCTCCACTTTGCTTTGAGGCTGAAACTTGCCTCGCTTCTCAGCTGGCACCTGTGTATGCACTGCCTCGAGGAAGAGGCTGATGACATGGTGACACATATAGAATGTCTTGTGCTCTAATGACAAAAAATCATGAATTCTGTTTGAGAGCAGCTTAGCCCGTTGTGAATGTTGTTCATAAGTGCAATCATCCAAACGGCAATATCCGAAGCCCTACTTGCTCCCGTGAGCTTGCTCTTAACAAGGTCCATCAAACACCGCCAGTCTGCATTGGCGATGAAATGCCGTTTCAGCCCCCTACTGTTACTCCTACCCCACAAACTCTTTCATTCAACAAACGTCAAGGTGCTGCGGCAAACCAGCTTCAGCAAAAATTCCTTCTTCTCCCTTGTAAGCTTGCCGATAGGCTTCGTGGCTGATTCACCTCTATCTGGGGTGCTGAACACTCGCCAGAAGTCATATGGCTTGAATGACATAGTGACGACACAACCCTGGTACTGGACAACAAACTTTTGCGTATGGGGGTCATATCCTACCACGAGAGCTCGAAGGACCGACTCAAATTCCTTGATATCAAACACTGGCATCTGGATAGCGTGGTCCACTTCTGCTTGCCTAATGGAATTCTTCAATTCATGATCTGCTGGGTTTTCCTCCCACCAATTGCGACATTCGCTTCCGGTCATGCTTTCAAATGTGAGAGTATCCATAGTCACTTTCTCCTTCTTCTTCTCCTGTTCACATTGCACTTTTGACCGGATTTTGGTCTTCTTACTACTGCTTGCTTCCCCATTGTTGGTTGCCATCAATGTCTGTGTTGGATTTTGGTGCTTTTTTGCTGTTTTTGGCTGCCCTTGACTGTTATCATAACGGTCTGAATCTTTCGTTCGACTGGGGTCGCCCCAACTCGTCTTCACCATAGTTTTAGCTAGTACGGCTCCCCCTGGTACAGACATGTTTCTGGTACGAATTGATGCCAACCAATCTCCCTTCACCGTACGGACGATTCCTCTCTATGCTTGCTTGCCTTAGTGGTACAAAACTGTACGCAATTCCTTTGCCTACGGGTGACCTTCATTTGGTTTTGCGTGACAATCCTGTTGTCTTCATGTCTGCCTCTGGTAGTCGTACGGGTCCGTACGCATCTGACCCTTGTATGTAGATTGCTCTCCGTACGAATCTTTATGGATTCTTCCTTCTGCTCGCATTTTGCGAGAAGCCGTACTTTGCCCTCCGAATGCACAATCTCCCAAATCTGCCCACCTGTCGAATGCGCGACTCCCTACTAATTGCGTACGGAGATCTATGCCGACGTACAGATCCGTACGCCCATCTTCTTGTGTGGTGCCTATTTTGTACGACACCGTATGGTGATGTTCTGTCCTTTCTATCGACGCTGTATAGTAATGCCGCCTCCTGCAGATTGCCGTGTAGTTGGGGTTTGTACGGTGTTGTCCTCTGTATGGGTTTGTACATTGGTATTTCTGCTTGTACGACTAATTTCGACTGTTGCCTCCTACATTCAATGCCTTCAAGACTTGTCGCCCTTTGCCTTAATTTTGTACTGAATGGAGTTTGACTAGCTGGTTGGAACAATTTATAATGTTGTTTTGCTTCCAGTGTTAGGGTTACACAAATGTACTTTATTAGTTTTTTATAAAATATCCCTTTTCTTGCCTTAGTCAATTTTTCTCTTCTCGACTTTAATAGTTCTCCCATTTCTTTTAATTTTTTAATGACTTTTGACCTTTCCCTCTTGATTTTTATCACTTGCCTTACCTTTTTGAGATTTATTATTTTCCTTTGCAAATATTTTTTCCATATTTTTCCTAGGGGAGAATGTTTAAATTTAATTATTCGTACCTTTAGCATCTGCTTGTACTTGCTTGCTTTTAATTCCATCCGGGTCTGTTTTTTGTTGCTTTTCCGTATTGTAGGGTATACCACCACCTGTGTATTGACCTTTGTTGTTTTCTATAGTCTCTGCAACCTAATCTTGCATGCAAGGCGTTTCGCTCCCCTTCTTACTTTTATTGGATTGCCAACTTCCTCCTTTTGTCTTTTACTAGGCATTTCCGAGGGATCATTCTTGTCCTCTGTACCCTCCATTCTCCATTTTACCCCTGTCGGGTCTTCCTTAGGTTGCATTTTAATCTCAGAGTTGTGTAACCATGCACACATGTACGGTGGCCTTCTGTAACATTCCTCCGGGCAACAAGTGCCTACATATTCCAGATCAAAAATTTAGTCTAATAGGGGTGCTGTTCCCACACCCTTCTATCTTCCGTCGTACTGTTGGTACCAGGTTACCTTTTCGCCGTCAACTTGAGGTGGGCCCGCAGGATTGGGGATTACCCAATAAAGCGAGTTGGGGCCCGCCTCCTGCTCACCAGGATATATCACTGCCATGAAATAATTCTCCGCCTTCAATACCATCTTCAAGCATGGTCCGAGAGTTGCACCATACTCTTGTAAGTCTATTTCTTCCTCTGGGCCAAGTGGCTCTTCCTCTTTTCGAGCCAGTTCCTCCTTTCTTCGTGCCTTAACTTCATCGTCAATGTCATAGGCGATGTATCCGTCACGAGGTCTATCATATAGAGTCTTCTTCCTCTAGTGTATGCCAAGCCTTATCCACACGGCTAGGTCACCAAAGTATGCGTTAGTAAGGTGTTTATGGATCCGAGGCATTGCAATGCCTTCAACCTGCTTCGGCACCAATCTTTCTTCTATGAAGGTGATTGGTTTGGCCCAATTCTCATTTGGTCTGTAAGGCTCTGCAACGACCACCAAATCTTCTTCTACTTCCTTGCTCCTGCCGATGGTCCAGTCTCCCTTAATTACATAACCCAACATATTGATTGGTATCACTGGCTTATCATGTTCTTGATAGATCTTCAATTTAGAGCCGTTTACATGGTCACGTATAGGGTTGTCATCCAAGGTATAAAGTTTTATTGCTCCGTTCTTCCTGACCTCCCTGATTTAATAGGGTCCCAACCAACGAACTTTGAACTTCCTGGGTCGAAGTTCGTTGCGACCGTTATACTTCAAAACCAACTGTCCGGGACAAAAGTTGCCATTGTCTAGCGTTCATCCAATCGTGTGAGGTTCATAAGATGTGCATTCAGGGTCTCCTCATCCCCAAGTCTGTTGTCTATTGCAATTTGCAAGCTTGGTATGGTGTATTCCGTCGACACCACGACTTCTTTGCCGTACATAAGCTGGAATGGTGTGTGACCCGTAGTCACCTTGTATGTAGTACTGTACGCCCATGGTACCGTCAGAAGACATAGTCGGAAGACGTTCCTCCCAGTCCTCCTGCTCCACTCCACATGACTTGTAAATAATTGATACCATATTTTTATTCATCGCTTTCGCCTGACCATTTGCCCGGGGGTAATGCAGACTTGACAAGTTGTGGAAAATTTTGAACTCTACTGTCATTGTCCTGATGACTTGGTTAACAAAGTGAACTCCTTGATCACTTGTGATCTCGATCCAGATTCCAAATTTGGCTACAATTTGCTCGTACAAGAACCTTGTCGTACTCACGACAATATTGTCTGGGAGGGCTTTGGCTTCCGCCCACTTAGTCAGGTACTCCATGGCTACAACAATGTACCGACATCGAGGCATGTTGCTCACTTTTAGAGGTCCCACAAAATCCAACCCCCATCTCTCGAACAATTCTTGTGGCTGAGAGGGAAATAGAGGCATAAAATATCGTTTAAGTGGTTTCCTTGCCCGTTGGTATGTGTTGCACCCGATTACCCATTCGCGCGCATCGATGTGCAGGGTTGGCCACCATAGTCCCGCCAATGGTACCTTTCGTGTGGTGGCATCAGGTCCTATGTGGCCTTCGACAAGCCTGTCATGTGCTTCCTTCAGCGCACTAGGAATTTCCTCCTGCATCACACATCTCCAAAGGATTTGGTCAAGTCCCATTTTGTACAAGCCATTGATCAGCTAAAATGTTTTGCTCTTTAGTGCTAACTTACGTCATTCTCCCGACGGCATGTCTCGCGGAAACGTTGAGGTGGATAAGTACTCGCCAATGTTCTCGTGCCAGGGAGGTAACACTGCTATTTGGAACAAATGTGCATCCAGGAAATCTTCATTCACCCCCTCCGGAGGCTCCCTGGACTTAATTCTCAACAACTGGTCAGCGATCACATGGCTCTTCCCTGGCCGTACTATGATCGTGAAGGTAAACTCCTGGAGTAAACAACCATCGGCTCACCTGACCCTGGATTATTGGCTTATTCACTAAGTACATTAAGGCTTGGTGGTCCCCATAAAAGGTGAACGGTGTTGCCAGCAGGTAATGGCGAAACTTCTGTACGGATTACACCATCCCAAGTGCCTCTCTCTCCGTTGTGTTGTAGTTCTGTTCGGCCTTGGAGAGCAACCAGCTGGCAAAGAAGATGGGATGATCCAGTCCTTGGCCACCGACCTGTGCCAGGGTGGCACCGATGGCGTAATTGGAGGCATCCATGTGGATGTGGAACTCCTTGTCCCAATTAGGGTATGCCAGGATTGGTGCACTCACCAGTCAGGATTTCAGCTCTTTGAACGCATCTTCTTGCTCCATTTCTCACACGAACGATTCGCCCTTGTTAGCTTGTCCAAAGGGCAGGAAACTTGTGTGAAACTTTTGATAAACCTCCGATAATAGTCAACATGTCCTAGAAAGGATTACACCCCCGTCACATCCATCGGGCTTTCCATGTTCACGATGACCCCCACCTTGTCTGGGTCCGTTTTCGACCCTTCCTTGCACACGATGTGGCCCAGTAGGTTGCCTTGAGGTACCATAAACCGACACTTCTTGGGATTGAGAGCTAGTCGGGCACATCGACACCTCTCCATGCATTCTCCGAGTGCCTTCAGGTGGGTATCTTGTTCACTGTAGATAGACCAGTCATCAAGGAATGCTTTGAAATTCCTGATAGACATCGTATAAAAAATGTGCATTATGATTTGCTGGAAGGTGGTTGTAGCATTACATAGACCGAAAGGCATTCGGTTGTACACATATACTCTGTCTTCCACTATAAAGGTAGTTTTCAATTTGTCCTCATCTGCGATGTTGGTTTGTTTATAACTAGAAAACTCGTCCAGAAACAAATAAATCTCGTGGCCTGCCACCTCCTTCAGAATACTATCCTTGAATGGATCCTTGATGGTTACGACATTTAGACATCGAAAGTCCACACATATTTGGATCCGATTTGCCTCCTTTAGGGAAATGATGATGGGCGACACCTACTCATTGGTTTCAACTTTAAAGATAATGCCAGACCCATTTTCTCAATTTCTTCATTTACCTTTGCGACATAGTTTTTGTTCATTATGTACGGTCTTCTCCGTACAGGTCGGGCACCTGGTATGAGGTGTATTCAATGTATGCACAACCCCAGAGGTATCGCTTTCAAGTCCTTATACGCCCATGCAAAGACGCCTTTGTATTCCAGGAATATTTTGAAGGCTGTTGCTTTTAGTATGGGATTCCAGTCATCCCCTACGAGGATTACCTTCGGATTTTCGTCACTCCCCAGGTTAACCTTCTTCACATTGGTTTCCTTGTACTTAAATGGCCTTGTCTCGTTCAAATTGGTGAGCCGGTGTGTCATCCACCCGCGCTACACCTTCTCTGTATTCCCCGTATTTTGGAGGAAAGGTTGCACTCTCCGTACCTTCGGCCGTCTCCTTGATCTCATAGATCTGCAACATGTGGCACTCGGGGTGAAACACCTCTTAGTCCTCCATTTGCCAATGGAATAACCCGTTGAGAGATCTAGTTTCATCCTCTGAGCATCCTTCCAACCCCAATACCCCTTTATCATTGGGTTCCATCTTTCTCTTCCCGACTTGTGAACCCCATTCAAAATCATGAGAATCATCTGAGTCAGAGTTAGTTGATGCCAGTTCCTCGCTTACTGCGTGGTTCCTCAAGTCAATCACATATTTGCGGCCTTTGCTCTCGATGGAGAGTGTATTCTTTTTCCAGTTATGATTTGCCTTTGCCATGATCAACCAACCCCTCTCGAGGAGAGCGTCATAGGCCTTCTTCTCCAGTGGGATGTCGACGAAGTCAAGGAAGAAATGATGGGTGCCAACAACAACCTTTTGTGCCATGAGTGTTCCCAAGGGCTTGATACGATGCTGGTCGGCACCAACAAGGTGGAATGTTAGTGGCCAGAGAGTTGGTTTGCCTAGACCTCCATGCCTCCTCCAACAATACATTCACCTCAGAGCCGCCGTCGACGATGGTGTTCGTTAGCTTCCGTCCCATTATCTCCATTTCTACTACAGTTGGCTTTCGACCAATACTTATGGTGAGTAGCATGGGGTTTGTGGCAGACTGCCAGGTGTTTCTGCTGTTGGCTGGTAGTGTTTCTAGCCAGTGGTGTTGTCACCGACTACATTTGTGAGAGCCATTTTCAATTGTGGCATTGTTTGCAGAAGGTCAGATACCTGTACTGGTATGGTGGCCTGCAACATCTATTTGATTATGGTTTCTTCGGACTCTGACCGAAGTGGGGTATTGGCAATATTATGTGAGGCCCTTTGCTCTTCCACCATCGCTTGTTCAACATCAGCCTTCGCTTCGCAGAGTCTTTCCTTCTCCTTATGGGGATAGGGGTGTACTGCCTTTTTGCTTTGCAATCTTGTAATTGCTAGTACCTCCTCGTCTGGCTCCTTACGTCCAACATATTTACCCTTTCTGCTTTGGGTAGTCAGTATCCTCATGGATCCCAGAACCGCACCACTTGCACAACAAACTTTCATTATTGTTCTCGCTCTGAGATTCACGAGCGAAGTGGCCCCATTGATTACGTTTGCGGCATTGGATCATGGGTCGCCCTTTCGCATTGTACTGGATCTTACTTCTTGGTGTGTTGTTATTGGACCAATTGTTCCCTCACCGATTATTGCAGTATCCTACCGATGAAGCATCGGAGTTTGTTAGTGGTTTAGGTGGTGTGGTTGGTGGAGTAGCTTGTTCCCCTTGGGCGAAGAGCATTTGAGTGCTCCGTGTTTTTAGATTGTACGGGCATTCCTTAATGGAATGTCCCAGTACCTGACAGATGTCACAAAAAGACTTTCTTGGGCATGTTCCCTTAGTATGACCTTTTGTTTTGCAGTCGGTACACCAAAGTTCTTTACCCTCTTTGCCGCTCTCCTTGTCGGCCTTCAGCTCATCATCCACATCATGTCCCTATGGAGGGTCTGTACGGTTTTGGACTCCCCGTCACTACTTCCATCCGTACTGTCATCATCACTTGCCCTCCTCTTACCTTTTGATGTTTTGTTTTCGCTTTCAACGTCCATTGCTTTGTTATAAGCTTCATCATACGATTGCGGAGGGACCACCTTCATCTTCCTTTTGAGGGACGGTATGAGCCCCTCCACAAACTACTTTTTCTTTAGGCCATTAGCTGGCTGGTTTTCCATCTTGTTCAATAATTCTTTTAGCCTATGGTTGTAAGCCCGAACACTTTTGCTTTTGCCCTGCTTGGTATTAATTATCTTAGCCACAATCTCATTATCATCCCTCAGGAGTTTGAATTCCTTCTGGAAGGCCTTCTTCAGATCATTCCATCTTGTTTTGTGCTGGGCGTCAAGATTCGTATACCAATCGATTGCAATCCCCCGAAGGGTGGCCGGAAACGCCTTCAACCAGTAATCTTGGTCATCTTGGCCATTTACCTCCCAAATGGTTATACATGTTTTGCAGTGCCGTACGGGGTCCTCCAACCTGTCACCCATGAATTTTGGGAGCTTTTGTCTCTTCGGAGTATTTTGCTTGTGCGCCATAGTTCTCGCCTGGACCTTGTGTGCCGCCTGGAAGGTTTTCTGTGCGCTTGGAAGGTACTGTATGCGTTCAACCAGATTGGACCGTTCTACTCTATGCATCCTGGTGCTTCTTCTGCACCCTCGGCCACATGTGAGCTCTCTACACGTCCACCTTCTGCATCGTCCACACCTTGGTCACCTTCATTTCTATAATCCCTCCTTTCTGGGGTCTTCGGCTCCGACCCTCCTATTTTTGATTGCTCAGCCAGAGATAGATTCCCGATTCTTTACAGATTGGTTTCTAAGATTTCAGCAACCTCACCCTCAAGGTCTTGTACTACCTCTTCGTCACGTTCAGAGTGCTCCGATGGGTTGTTCTCAGACTCGGTTCCGGACTTGTCACTAGACGTCGAGTGAGTGGCCTGGTCGGCAAGATCTTCCTCCTCTACGTCTGGAAGTGGTAGGTTCCTCGCAACCTCTACCAACTGGTTCTATGTACACGCTTTTCGCCTCTCGACTACGGCTTTGACTCACACTTTGACTCTTACTTTGCCTTTTTAGATTCTCTAGGCCTTCAGCAATCTCTCTTAGCCGTCGTCTCCGCTCACTTTGTTCTCTTATATGTAGGGATCTCTTTACCGATCCTTCCCCTACCTCTCGGGTGGTACTAGTATGCCGTCAATCCTTATTTGGGCTAGGGGCATTAATTGCTAGGTGTACGGCGTCTGCTCGTATCCCTCTCTTCCTTTTCCCTATGGTTCTGTTTTCTCCGTACCTTTGCAGTATTTGCTGCCGACGATGTTTGTGATCAGTTTCATCCCTTCGGTCATGGAGATCATTTAGGTTCCGTGCCAATAGTCTTGGAAGACTTTCGTGAAGATCAAATACGGCCGGGTTGACTGTGAGTTCGCCACGTATTGTGCCTTCAGGGACTGCTCTCTCCTGAGCTTCCCTCTGCACATATTGGGTGACCAAAACTTCCCACAGGTCCCCACCAAATCCTCCGTCAATTGATCCTCCCGTGCTTCTGCTTGCGTGACCTCTTCATGTGTATCACTTTCAGTATTTATTAACTGCTGCTCAAATGGTCAGCCCATTAATGTTTACTGCCTGCCGCCATAATGATCTCCGGAATTCGTATCGGCAACGACGCCAAAATGTTTACTCCCTACAGTGAATATGTTTTGACTTCGCAAAATAAATAAGAAACTAAGAATGCAGAGAACATAAAGAATAATTACAGTAACATAGGCAGAATGATATAACTTTATTGCTCAGTAATGGATAGTACAATCACATCAGAATGTATATTCACCGTAACTTCTATTCCCCAGTACATTGCCAAAATATATACCACTCGGTCAGTTGGTGGAGGTGTCAACTGCCGAAATTACCAACCACCTACAGGAACTAATTACCCATTACATGCCAAATTATCATAACAAACCATGTTTTATTTAGTGACGACTTAATTGCTGTCTACAACGGCTATCTATGTTTCAGTCCTAGCAACAGTATTATTGCAAAATGTTAAAAAGGTTCAGAGATGAATTATTTAATATGTTTGATAAAGACTGACTAATATTTGTTATTTTAATATTTCAATTGAGGCATGGTTTTCATTGGGTATTTGAGTTCAATATAATATTTTAAGGAGAAATTTAATCATTGTTATGGGCCACTGATAATATTTGGTGTAAGTTCTCTGGAGTCGAGAAAGTTAGGAATCTTGAGATATACAGATCGTGTACCTTTCTTTTATCAGGGGGTGATGCTGAAGTTTAGGACAATGTAACATTTGAGGTGATATTGATATTGGTACTGACGACATTGATATTGTTCACTATCGATCAAAATTCAATGTTCTTGGCTTGCGCAATTGTTGGTGGCATTAATAGACATTCGAGTCACAACAAGCCTTTGATAATATGTCGTGTTTGAGGGCTGCAGAGGGGTGTTGTGGATGGTTGTTGGAGCGTAGGTGCGAAATATCAATGGAGTTATATCCTGTCTCATAGTTAGAATTATTGGAAACGAGGAGCTCATATTCACTGCACTCATGAGTGGAATGCCTCTGTGAGATGACTTTTCCCTATACTTGGATGGGACTGTATATTTTGTTTGCATATTTTCATAGCCACTACATTTCCTTATATCAGTGGCATGAGACAGTTTTATACTGTGTGAATATGAGAGAAGAAGACGTGAGCATCTTCGATTCATTCCAAGAGGCTCTCGTTATTTTATTGGCTCTTTGGAGGGAGTTGTTGCTGATTACTCTGTGGCCATCTTTCCATTCTTATTAGTAGATTTGACTTCTCAGTGCATTTGTGTTTTCTGAAGCCACCCATTTTACTATTGCTCATGAGAGTATTCTTTGATGTGTTGAGGACTCATGTTTGGATGAAGGACGGATTGCCTTTAATGCAACACATGGAATAAAAGTGGTACCAAAGCCATCATGTCATTCCTTCCAACCGGAAGATTCATTCCTTCTTGTAGCGGAGGTGGTTGAAATCATTGCATTGGGTATTTTGCTCTTCATACCTAGTCTTTCATCATCGGGATTTTGTAGCATGGTTGGAGATGGGTTCTTTGGGAATGTTAGTTTGGACTTCATTCAAGCTTCAAGTCTTGTAATTTCAAAACAAATATAAGTGTTATGTACAGTTAGGAAAAATCTTTAAAGCTTGCAATAATTGTTTGAATATTCTCATTGCTGTTATATGGAATGCATTGGTACTATGAAAGCTACTATACAATAAATCTGTAAATGTGAGTTAGCAGTTTGGTTCCTTTCTTTGTTATATGAATGTGCAAATTTATGCAATCATGAGAAGCAATGACACTTAATATAAATTAGTATAAACATGAGCCTACAATGAACTATCATCTAGTTTAGGAGATTTCAAGTGTTTGATGAATTGCTCAGTAAAGAATAGCGGGAATTGGGTTGGAATCTAGACCAGGGTTATTACAATGGTATCAGAGCTGGTGATCTCGCCAGCCTGTTGGGGAGATTCAAGTTTTGATTTTCAGATCAAAGCATTGCATCAAGGGACATACAGTGGATGGTGTAAGTACTACAAGAAGTAGGTAGCAAGCTCAGTATTGGACATCAACCAAGGGATGCTGTTTTCAACACCCTGAATGAATTAGATGGATGTTTTCAACAAGCCTACAAAGTGCTATTCCACACATCCATAGAGACACCTCATTACCATTATTACAACAACTGAAAATTTTGGTGGATAGTTTGAAGGGAGATTTGGCTCCAGAGAGACAGGTAATAGGGAAAGAAGCACAAGAAGATATAGTAAACTAGAGAAAAGATGAATACCTAATTAATTGCACCAACACAAGCAAAGTTTGACACAAAAATAAAGAAGCTGGAGAACAGCCGGGGTCATATAGTAGTTTTGTTTACAATGGCCAAACACCACAAAGAACTTGAAGGATTAGATACTACAGTTGGAGGATCAGATCGCCAAAGTAGCTCAAGTATATGATCCATTGGTGGATATGGATGGAACTGAAAGGATGAAGATGGAAGCACTAAACGGATAGATATAGCAAGTTCACATCCATCGGGCGCAACTCAAAAGCTAGATAAAATAGCTCCGGGAGGCAGTCCACACACATCTGTTACATCTCCAAAGGGTGCTGGGTGCTGTTTAAGCAATACAACATCAGCTCCAGACCCCTACCACACTGTCAGAAGCAGAGGCAACAATCATCCAGATAGAGGGCTAGATATCAATGCCAGAACAGGCCAAGAGCAATTGGGAGAAGAACCTGAAGCAGCTGAAGGTAGCTTATTTGAGACTCCTAGCTTGAGTTTTATGTCTTAAGGACAAGGCATCATTATAAAAGGGGAGATGATGTTGGCAGGGAAAGATCAGCAACAGAGCCGACTTAGGCCATATTGCATATGGCCTGCATATAGACCTCTAGCCGACTATAGGAGTTAGATCCCAGCTGGGGAAACGTATATAATTGTATTGTATTTGATATCTGGAAGATATAGAATAGAGAACAGGATGATAGGATGATATAGTAGTGAGTAGAGATTGATATCTGGAACACGTAATGGATGACCTTCATTTTGGAGATTGATAATATAATAGATTGATGCTGTTGCTGGTCCATATTTGTGTGTTGTGGTTATTGCTTTAGGGATGTTAATGACTCAGTAGTTTATTATCGTTGTTGACTTCTGCATTTGCTGATTTCCTTTACTGTGTCGTTTGGGGTATAAAGACTACAATAAGGTATCTTTGGGGTACAGATCTCCGGACTGTAGTTTCCCATTCCTCTTGCTATCAGCACCCTCTTGCATTTTTGATGAGTAGACATTCGTGAGACTACAAAGGGATGTTCCTCATGTAGGGAATAGTCAGGCATCTTGGGGATGTCTACATGCCCCCTTGTGCAAGGGAAACATAGGAAATGTTTCCATGGACATCTTAAAGGCCAGGTATGTTCAGGCAATTCCCCCCTTGTGCAAGGGAAACATAGGAAATGTCTCCATGGACATCTTAAAGGCCAGGTATGTTCAGGCAATTTTTTTAAGGGAGGACAATTGGAATATGTTTTATCCCCATCTCCTTGTCCTAGAGATAGCCTAAATGGATGTGTCCTCATGGAAGTTTATCTATATCTGATATTAATTTAGTTAGATCATAAAATGTTCTATCTCTGTGTCCTTGTCCTAGAGATACCCTAAATGGATGCATCTCTTTGGAGCTTTTTATGGATCTAATAATTTCGCGAGAATTTAAAACGTTCTGGAGGTAGCTGTCATTGTCCCTTTTGAATAAATTTAAATTGGATAAATTAATAGCCCATTCCAATGTTTTTTGGGCTAAGATAAATTAATAGGGAAACAATAAATTTAATATTTATTTATGTTTCTGGTGGAATTTAATATTTCAAAATTTATTCAGAAACATTAATAACTCTATAGGGGGTGTGGGGTGCCCTAGGAGACTCATAATTGGGGTCAAGTGCTCAAATAGAGGATTCTTTGTCAATAATGACAGTGATATGACAACTTATTAAATAGGTATGACAGGTAAGCTATGTTGGGCAATTAACTTTAAATGAAGATTAAAAATACAATTAAATGATTTCTCCACCAAAAGGGGTGCTAGGTTTTGGACATCCAAGTTTGGTATATTTATTTGTAAACATTCATTTTGGAAATCATCTCAATTTCCCATTTTCATTGTTTGAGCACTTGTGCTTGACTATTTCTTCTGTGAATGAAAACCCACAGAAGTTGTTATCTGTGGACAAAAGCCTATTAATTGCAGGAGTCAGAGGATGAAAATCCTTTTTTTCAGGAGTGTAATTTCATCCAGAGATTGTTGCAGAGCTTCATAGAATTTGCATTTTTCAGCTAGTGTCTTTGTGATGTGTTTATGTGCAGGTTTGGTATTGCAGTTGAGCCTTCAGTGTGCTGTTGGTGTCTTGGACGTGGTAGAGAGTGTTCTTGCTGTTATTTTTTTGTGCACGACCATTTTAGAGGCTGGAGTATTTTGTAGTTCTTTGGGTTTCAGTTTGCAGTGGGTTGTGTAAGTTGCAATTTCAGGAGTAGTTTCTTAGAATAATTTTCTCAAATTTTCTGTTGCTGTTCACGTTGGAGTTTTTGCTGTTGCAATGACATATTTCATGTAATAAATTTGATTTTATCAAAATATGAAGATCCAGAAATTTCTGTGCAAATATTGGATGAAATTGGGTCATTGTTTATGAAGAAACTGATAAATCTTTGTGGGTATCAATTGTATTTCCAATTTTGTTTTGAAGTGGGTTTGAATAAATATTTTATCTCAGATTTGCTACATGTTGCTGTTCTCAAATAATTTTTGAATAAATATTTAATTGGGGATATTACAGTGGTATCGGTGCTTTTTCATATTGGAATTTTCACCAACATATCATTTTGCTGTGGACTTCTTAGAATGATTTTTCTCATACAAAAACTTCCACTAATATATTAATATTTCTTGTAATTCTTTACCCTACAACAGTCTTTGAATGTCTTATTCTAATTCCATACATTTAGCCAGTTTTCCACAGCTCATACTTGGAAATAGATTAATGAATTATGCGAGTAGAAGAAACACTAATTGGCACTTTTAAAGCTTTTGTGAACTTTCTTGATCAAATAATCCATGGTAAGAGGTAAACTTTCAGATGGATTGAATGAATTTCATGACTGATAAAGGTCATCTCTAATTCTATGGATTCTGTAATGTTTTTTTCTGAAGTTTACTGTGTTTGGAGTTGTATTTGTGAAAATGGTACATGCACCTTGTCTTGTGCTTTACACCCTTTGCCTTTGGGCCTTTCCTTACTATTTTGTTTATCCTCCAAGCACTTAAAAAATAGCTAACAATGAAAAAAATACTCTCTTTGAGTTTTATGCCAAGTACATTGGAGAAGGGACTGCAGCACTAATTCTGCTTACATCAATAACTGGATAGTTTTTATTTGTGTGATCAGGGTCATGGCGTTGTTATGGTAAACACTGATGTTGCTGGTACTCTTTTGGTAACCAACTTCCGTCTACTTTTTGTGGTGAGTACCTTAAGTTCTCTAAAATAATTATGAAGATTACTTGTATTACTATTGAGAGGTGTGCAAATTCATTGGAAAGTCCCAAAGTGAAATATGCTTCCGTTTATTAAGAATTGTGCATGTGTATGGATTAAAATCATTTCATGCAGATAGAGAGATTAACAATCAATTATTGGCTGTATACATTCACAAATGTAGATGTGAATGTTCATATTTACACCGAAGGCGGACTTTATCTGAAACTGATGATCTGCTTTCCAAAATCAACAGTTCAAAGTTCACAAGAGCATTGCAAGACGATTCAATGAATCTTTGTTGTTAAATGTTTTTGACCTTTTTTTTCCCTTTTCCGATTGTTTTTCTCTAATGTTTTTTGTTGCCGGTTTATCCTTTCGCAGGCCGCTTCACTATTTTTTAAGCTCATGCCGAAAAAAAACTTGAAAATATTGTGCGCGTAAACTGAAAGCTGAAAATATTAATTTATAAATCTTAAATTTATAATTACTGCATTCATCAATTTTATGACTACTCACCACCGCTCTAGACATTTTCCATTTAAGCACTATAATAATTTTATTTTAAAAATAAGTTTTACAAATTATCGACACGTTGCAAAATAAATCCGCATTACATATATTTTTAATTAAAAAGTTAATACTTTTTATATTTTGAACTTTTAAAACTTAGCTTTTTATTTATTTTAATATATATTGTAGACGGCATAAAATGCCTATGGTTATATTTGATAATATTTGTTATCCAACAATGTATTAATTAATTGTATTAAGTGGGTTGTCACTCTCGGGTAGTTATGTGTCGGTTGGTTGACGGTTGTGTACCTCTCGGCAATTGTTGGGTCCTTTAAATATGTCGTGTACCACCAAGGAAGTAGTATGGTGTTGTCGGATCTATTATAATCCTTGGCCGACTATCTCTGGTCTTCTTCTTTGTAATAATTGCATGTGCGAATAAAGATATCATTTACTGTCGTGTCTGGTATGCATGTACATTAATATTTCCTGTATTTTATTTATTAGTTGTACCAGCAAACATTTTGGCGCCGTTGTCGATTCGAATTCCAGAGATCAATATGGCGACAGGTAGTAGGCATTGATGGGTCGACCATTCGATTAGCAGTTGATTGTTACGGACAGTGATACACACAAAGAGGTCACCCAGGTGAAAGCGTTGGAGGATTAATTGACGAAGGATTTGGTGGACCTGTGGGAGGTTTCGGTCACTTGATACGTGCAGAGGGAAGCTCGGGAGAGAGCGGTTTCTGAAGGCACGGTACGTGGTGAACTCACAGTCAACTCGACTGTATTTGATCTTCTCGGGAGTCTTCCGAGACTTTTGGCACGAAACCTAATTGAACTCCAAGAGCGAAGGGAGTAAATTGATCTCGAACGTCGTTGGCAGCAAATATTGCTGAGGTATGAAGAAAGGAACCGTAGGGAAGAGGAAGAGAGGGATACGAGCAAACGTCGTACCCCTAGCAATTAATGCCCCTATGGCCAAATAAGGACCGACGACGTACTAGTACTACTCGAGAGGTAGGGGAAGGATCGGTACGGAGATCCTTATGTATTAGAGAACAAAATGAACGGAGAAGGCGGCTGAGGATCGGCAAGTCTAGAGAGTCGGAGTAAGAGTTGGAGTGTGAGTTGAAGCCGTAGTTGGGAGAGGCAGAAACTGTGTACGTGGAATCAATTGGTAGAGGTTGCGAGGGACCTACCACTTCCAGACGTAGCAGAGGAGGATCTCATCGACTAAGCCACACATTCCGTGTCGAGTGAAGAGTATGGAACCGAGTCTCAGAATAGCTCGTCGGAACACTCCGAACGTGACGAAGAGGTAGTATAGGACCTTGCGGGGGAGGTCGCTGAAATTTTTGCAACCAACTTATATAGAATTGAGAATCTGTCTCTAGCGGAGCCATCAAAAATAGGAGGGTCGGAGCCAAAGACTCCAGGAAGGAGAGAATACAAAAATGAGGGTGACCAAGGTGCGGAAGATGCAAAAGGTGGACTCGTAGAGAGCTCGCGTGTGGCTGAGGGTGTAGTACCGGAACATGTAGAGCAAAACGGTCCAATTTGGTCGAACGCACACAGTTGCTTCCAGGCTGCGCACAATACCTTCCAGACACACGGTACCTTCTAGACTAGAACAATGGCACACAATCTGAATACCCCAGAGAGATAGAAACTTCCAAGATTCATGGGAGACGGGTCAGAGGATCCCGTACGACACATCAAAACATGTATAACTATTTGAGAGGCAAATGGCCAGGGTGACCAGGATTACTGGTTGAAGGCGTTTTCGGTCACCCTTCTTCGGGGGACTGCAATCAATTGGTATACAAATCTCGACGCTCAACACAAAACAAGATGGAATGATCTTAAGAGGGCTTTCCAGGAGGAATTCAAACTCCTAAGGGATGACAACGAAATTGTGGCTGAAATCTATAATACGAAGCAAGGGAAAAATGAGAGTGTATGCGCTTACAACCGTAGGCTCAAAGAACTATTGAACAAGATGGAGAACCAGCTAGCCGACGGGTTGAAGAAGAGGTGGTTCACGGAGGGATTGATACCCTCACTGCGCAAGAAGATGAAAGTAGTGTCTCCGTCCTTGTACACCGATGCTTACAATCGGTCGATGGACATCGAGAGTGAAAACAAAACCTCCTCCCGAGAGAAGAGGAAGACCGATGATGATGAGAGCATCGAAGGTAGCAGTGATGAAAAATCCAAAACCGTATGAGCCCTTCGACGGGATATGTTGAGAATGATTAAAGAATTGAAGGCTAAGAAAGGAACCGACAAAGAAGGTAATGAACTATGGTGTACTGAGTGCAAAAGTGAGGGGCACACGAAAGGTAATTGTCCCAGAAATATGTTTTGTGAGATTAGCCAAGTGCTGGGGCATTCAATCAAGGAGTGCTTGTACAATTTGAAGATACGAAGTACACAAGTACTCTTCACACAGGGAGAGTCTAGCCCATCGAAATTACATAATGTATTGCCAAGCGGTTATGGAAATCAACGAGGGCGAAACCAAATACAGTATGACTCCAGAGGAAGTCCTATCATACAATACCGACAATGTAGTGAATGGGGACACATTGCGAGAGATTGCCAGAACAAGGAAGACAACGTACAATTATTGTGCAAATGGTGTGGACCAGGTGACCATGAAGACACCAACTGTCCAAAGCAGAAAGGGGTAAATATGATAGATGTCAAAGAGCCAAATGAGGAGATACTTGCAATCACGAGGTTACAAAGCAAAAAAGCAGTGTACCTCGATCCCCATACGGGGAAGGAAAGACTCCGAGAGGCAAAGGTGGATGCTAAATGGGCGATGGTGGAGGAGCGAAGGGCCTCACATGATGCCGCAAGTACTCCACCACAGTTAGAGTCCGAGAAAACTATCATAAAACAAATGTTGCAAGCTATCGTACCAGTACGGGTATCTGACCTTCTGCAGACTATGCCACAATTGAAATTGGTCCTCACAAATGTAGTTGGCAATACCACCATCAACTAGGATCATTGTCAAATGGCAATAGAACCATCTAACACGGACCTTGTGATGACAACAAAACTGCTTGGCACGTCCGCCTCAGACCCCATGCTACTCACTGTGAGTATCGGTCCGAAGTCGACTGTAGTAGAAATGGAGATAATGAGACGGAAGTTGACGAACACCATCGTTGACGGCGGCTCCGGAGTAATGTATTCTCGAAAGAAACATGGAGGGGTCTGGGCAAACCAACTCTCTGGCCACCAACATTCCAGCTTGTAGGTGCCGACTAACATGGTATCAAACCCTTGGGAACACGTATGGCACAAAAGGTTGTTATCGACACCCAACATTTCTTCCTCGACTTCATCGTCATTCCACTGGCGAAAAAGGCCTATGATGCCCTCCTCGAGAGAGGTTGGCTGATCATGGCGAAGGCAAATCATAACTGGAAAAAGAATACACCCTCCATCGAGAGTGAAGGCCGCAAATATGTGATTGACCTGAGGAACCAGGTAGTGAGCTAGGAACTAGCATCATCCGATTCTGACTCAGATGACTCATGATTTTGCATGGGGCTCACAGGACGGAAAGGGAAAGATGGAAGCCAACAACGAAGGAGTACTGGAGTTGGAAGGATGCTTGGAGGATGAGATGAGCTCCCTCAACGGACTCTTTCACTGGCAGATGGAGGACTATGTTGTCTTCCACCCGGGCTGTAACATGTTGGAAATTAGGGAGATCAAAGAGGTTGGTGAAGGTATCAAAGAAGTCCCTACAACCGAGGGAGTGGTACAGAAGGATACCCCTATGTTCAAGGGAGTGGTACGGAAGGATACCCCTACGACCAAGGGAGTGGTACGAGAGGATATCCATACAACCGAGGGAACGGTACTGGAAGATACTCCTTTGGAAGTTATAGCCGAGGGAGTGGTACGACAGGTCACCACTACGACCAAGGAAGTGGTACGTCAAATTACTCCTTCAGCTGAGGGAGTGGTACGACAAGTCACCACTACAACAGAGAGAGTGGGACGAGACATCCCCATGACCGAGGAGGTTGTCGTGACAAAAGAAGAGAAACCGTCCATGGTCGAAGGGGAAGTTATGACACGACAGAAAGAATTATCGACACCCGGTTGAGTTACAACTAGGGTCAAAATTGCAGCTGCAAAGTTGTCCCCTTCTGCCCACTTGGTACCCACATAGTCACTTAGAGTGGCGACGCCTCTTAGAGAAGCCACTCTCGTAGGCATACTATTTCGGAAGGTGTCAGAAGGATCCACACAACCAGCGCAGATACATGTGCAGAAAGTTGCACTGGCGATTGAGGGACTAGTATGGGAAGATACTCCTATGGCCGAAGGTGTGGTATGTGAGGAAACACCTATGACTGAAGGTGTGGTACGTGAGGAAACACCTACAGCCGAAGGTATGGTATGCAAGGAAACGCCTACAGCTGAAGGTATGGTACGTGAGGAGACACCTACGATTGAAGGTATGGTACGTGAGGAAACACCTACGGCAGAAGGTATGTTAGGTGGAGAGACACCTACTGATGGCGGGGTGGTATGGGATGGAACTCCTATAGTCGAAGGTATGGTACGATGAGAGACCCCTACGGATGGTGGGGTGGTACAGAAGGAAACACCTGCAACCGAAGGGGTGGTGCAGGAGCCAACCAGGTTAGATACTCCCATGGCAGAGGTGGTGCAGGAGCTAGACAGGTTGTGGACGCATCCTTGGATAGTTGGTTAGGCAGGTTTGCATTGGCACCACATGCACAACCACCTTCACCGCGTACAGTGGCAGTTGGCCAGGTGACTGATGAAGCAGTTGGGGAAGTTGAGTAGCCTTCCAATAGGAGAGACAGTGAAAAGGGAAAGACACAGATCGTCGTTGATCTTGAGGACGAGAGAATTTAGTGTGGAGATGATAGGATAACTGGTACAGAGTCGCCACCTTCAAAGGAGGATAATGCAAACATAGCCTTTCGAGTGTCACGACCTGACCCTCAAGACCCAGTAGGGTCTATTCAACGCTTCATGGCACAATTAGAGGGGTTTACTGAGGTGGCACATGGAATTGCGGACTTGGCCCTATGGGTGGACGCTGGAGCACTACCAGAGGCGGAGAAGCTTCTGGCATTTATGAAGTTGGGGTTGTCCAGTCCAAGTCACTGTCTGTCGTTAGTCTTCTCGAATATTGCTTGATGTTTGCTTGTCGTCTGGAAGACGATTTTTTCTTTGGGGGGGGATGATGTAGATGGCATAAAATGCCTATGGTTATATTTGGTAATATTTGTTATCCGACAATGTATTAATTAATTGTATTAAGTAGGTTGTCACTGTCGGGTAGTTATGTGTTGGTTGGTTGACGGTTGTGTACCTCTCAACAATTGTCGGGTCCTTTAAATATGTTGTGTACCGCCAAGGAAGTAGTACGGTGTTGTCGGATCTATTATAATCCTTGGCCGACCATCTCTAGTCTTCTTCTCTGTAATAATTGCATGTGCGAATAAAGATATAATTTACTGCCGTGTCTGGTATGCATTGTCATGTACATTATTATTTACTATATTTAATTTAACAGTTGTACCAACAAACATATATACATATATAATATATAAATAGTAATTAATTATTTATTTAATTTTTAAAATATTTAAATTTTTTAAATAGAAGTTATTGCCGTGTCTGGTATGCATTGTCATGTACATTATTATTTCCTATATTTAATTTATTAGTTGTACCAACAAACTTTTATACATATATAATATATAAATAGTAATTAATTATTTATTTAATTTTTAAAACATTTAAATTTTTTAAAATTTTCATAATTATTGTACTATAGCATATAATAATTATAATATATAAATAGTCCAAGGGGTTGAGCTTAACTGGTTAAAACACTGGGTTCTCACTGTGGAGACCCAAGTTCAATTCCCAATAGGGACATCTGAAGTGGAATTCTAATCAAACATAATAATAATAATAATTCAAAGATATGTAATGGGGATGGGGCCCCTTACTGTGTCCCCATTGGTTCATAGCTCCAGTCAAAAGCTATTTAGGCTTCGACCAATTACCGATCAAAAAAAAATTAAAAAATTATAATATATAAATAATAAATTATAAGTTTGAAATTTTTATTTTATTAATTATTGTATTATATAATATAAATAATAGTTTTTTAATATATTATTTAAAAATTTAAATAATAATATTATTTCTTTACATAAATGTGGAAATAATAATACATTTCCAGTAAATAAATATGCATTTTAAATTATTTATTTATTTAACAAATTTATTAAAATATCATTAATTTATTTTAAATAATTATTTGATTAATATTTAGATTTTGATATATTTGAATTTTATATATTAATTTTGATTTAAGTTTGGAAGTTATTCTAATTATTTATGTTATTTTATGAATTTGCAAATAGTAATTAAAATTAATGTAATTTATAACTATTTGTCATAGTGAAATTTTAATTATTCTAGCATAGTTATTTGTATTTTGATTTATATAATACTATTAATATTTCAATTCTAATAAATTAAAAAAAACCATTAACTTTTAAAATTAATCATTTATTAATTTAAAATTTTAATTATTTATTATTTAATTTTTAATTATCATGTTTGTTAATATGTGGATTCTAATATTTAATATAAATTATATTATTATTATATATTATATATTATATTATAATGTATAATTATATTTGGATTCTAATAGTTTATATAATATTTCATTTAATATAAACTATATTATTATTATATATTATATTATAATGTATAATTAATATATTCATTTTTTTAATTATCATTTTTGTTAATATTTGGATTCTAATATTTTATATAATATTTCATTTAATATAAATTATATTATTATTATATATTATATTATAATGTATAATTAATATACAATTTTTTTTTAATAAGTACAAATTAAATTAAATTATACTTAATTAGAAATTAAATTATATTGTCTCTAGGACGCCCTCTATCTCTCTCTCTCTCTATATATATTCCTCTCTTAACCTCTCTCTATCACTTTCTATATCTTTATCTTTCTATCTCTCCTTCCCCTCCTCTCTCATTGTCTCTATCTTTCTGTCTCTATTATTTCCTCTCCCTCTTTCGCTCTCCTTCCATCTCTCCCTCATATATATTTATCTTTTTCTCCCCCATCTATTTCTATCTCTCTGTCTCTTTACATATCCCTTTATCTTTACCTCACCCTTTTTCTCTCTCCCTCCCCCTCTCTAAATATTGGTCTATCTCTCCCTCTCCGTCTCCCTCTCTATATATTGGGGTATATCTTCCTCCTCATCTTCTCTCTTCCAATCTCTCTCTCTCTCTCGTCCCTCTTCTCTCTATGGACTCTTTTCTCCCTGCTCCCTCTCTTCTCATCTTCTCTCTCCCTGCTCTACCTATCTCTTTCCCTTTCTCTCCCTCTTTATATCTCCCCCCTCTATCTCTCTACCTCTCTCTATTTATCTCTCCCTCTATCCCTTTATCTTCCCATCCACCTTTATCTCTTTCTCTTCCCTTATATCTTGATCTTGATCTTTCCCTCTCTCTCTCTGGCTCTCTTTATCGCCCTCAATTTCTCTCTCCCTCTCCCTAGCTCTCCCTCTCTCCATCTCTATTTGTCTACCTCTACTCTCTCTCTCTCTCTCTCTCTCTCTCTCTCTCTCTCTCTCTCTCTCTCTCTCTCTCCTTATTCCTCTCCATCTCTCACTCTTCCTCCTTATATCCCCTTGCTATCTCCATATATTATCTTTCTACCTCTCTTTGTCTCTTTATCTATTTCTCTCACACTCCATATATCCCTCTATCTTCATCTCAACCCCATCTTCATCTTTTCCCATCTATCTATTCTTTCTCTCTTTCTCTCTCTCACAGTATATTTATCTCTTCCATATCTATCTATCCCTCTCCTCTCTTTTTGTCTCTCTCCTCTCCATATCCCTCTCCTTCTCCATCTCCATCTCCATATGCATCTCTAACTCTATTTCCTTACACCTCTCTCTCTCTTGCTCTTCCCCCTTTATCTCTCCCTCTTTCTTTCCCTATTTCTCCCTCTCTTCCCTCTCTCCCTATTGCAAACATAACATGAGCCTGTTGATAATGGACCCTGATTATCTTCTTGATTCAAAGGTTTCGTTCTAATCATGCTTGAATATTTGTAATTGGATGTACATTCTATTTTAATCTGTCACTTCTCTGTTGAGCCCTTTGTTGTGTAGACAACTTCATTTTCTAAATGGCCTACCAAGTGAACTCATGCACTACACAAATCTATGCAACATATACACCAAAATTTGTCCTAATTGACATTCCAAACCTCTTCGGCGTACCCATTGCACACCAAGGTGCAATTGCTGGTTTAAGTGTATGTGCCAAAGCATTGTAAGGTTTCTATGATGGCCTGCATATAGCCAGAATATAGGCCTAGTGGTTCTTTTCCTCATACCATGGCAGTGAGAACCTTATTATGCTATTTAACATAAAATGCTAAAACTGTTTTTTTTTCCTTTGTTTTTATTTCTTTTGATTGTCTTCATTTCAAAATTATCCAAGAACAGTTTTTATTGCTCCTATTTTAAGTATTGTCATATATCTTCGCAATTTTTTACTCAAATATATCTCTTGTTTGACCACTTTTCCAAATGACACATTTCTTTGTATTTATTTATTTTGATTGTCTTCTTTCAAAATTGTCCACGAACAGTTTTTCTGGCTTGTTTTTTCAATTATTGTCACACATCTTTGCCATTTTTTATTACTCAAATTTTCTCTTTCTTGACCACTTTTCCAAATCACTTTGATTTGTTTGATTCATTACCTCAGAGTTTTCACATCAGGTTTTTTGTAATGATTGATTAAGTAGTTTAGGAAGCTTTCTGCTTTGGCTCTTCCTTGGTTTTGTTCATTCTTAGGATATGCCTTTTTTTTTTATAAAGCTTTTTGACTTCCCTGTTTGTTTAGACATTTAACCGAATTTCAACTTCATAATTGGAATGCAATTTGTTTTCATTAAGCTGTTATGATTTAATATACATAAGGCTTTTATCTCTGGTATTAACACCGGTTAGAGGTGGATTTCATGCTGTATGGGTTCTACTGCCTTGTGATTGTTATCATCGTGACAATTGCGTTATTGTAATCTATAAATTTACACATGCTATACCCCTCTGTTTTATTTTGTTCTAATTCAGTAATTCCTCTCTTTTGATGTCTTTACCAGAGAGTTTATCTATATGTCTCTCTTACTGTACTGTTTGGCACTTCAAGGGCCTGGAGTAATATCCTCTTGATTTCGTAGACAGTAGTTGACTGACTGAAAGTGTTGTATTTTTACAGAAATGGTATGTGAAGTACAGAAATTTTTCATTTGCTGTCACTGTGGGCACCATAGGCCATTTTCTATTTAATCGCACGTCTTATTTTGTTTTGATTTAGGATTTAGTAATCTTGGCATATCATCTATCAATTTCTTTCCTTGTTTATTGTCATTAGAGTTACATTTTTGGGCTTTTCAATGGAATAATATTGTGAACATTTCTACTTTGTTTGTAGGGCGAAGGACCCAGGAAGTTGATCCCTCTAGGCACCATTCCATTGGCTACTATTGAAAAGTTCTCCAAGCAGGCCAGTACCAGCAGTAGCATATTTACCTTAATGCTTTTTTTGAAAGTTGATACTTTTGCTTTTACCATCCACACTCACACTTCCTTTTCACCGCTAATGATAGCTATTCTTCTGTTTATGTGTGTACAGACACATATGTGTCCCATACATACATTATTGTATATCTACAAACATTTACACGTGTGTAAAATATTCAAACACCTTTTTTTAGATAGACATAAAGTTGCATTCTACAATCATGCATGTGTGTATGCAAATGTTTGAGACTTGAGTACTTAAGAGAAATGTTTGATGTACTCGTCACATAATTCAAAAGTATCGAAAATCCTGCTCATGATAATATCTAGCAGCTTGTAGTCTTCATGGATCTGTCTCAAAAGATGAATGGAGAAATAATTTGCTTGGGATTCTAAAAGAAAAGCATCATGGTTAAATATGTATGAGTAATCAGCAGAGGAATCAGAGGTTTTTTGCATTAAAATTTACTTTATTTAATTATTTCAAAAGGAATAATAGAAAATTATATTGCATGGGGCTGAAATTCCAAAGGAAACACAGTGTAACTATGAGTTTGGGTCAGGAAGCCGAAGATACTGCCAATTTGATTCCCTTGAAAATTATTAAATCTGGCTACAATAGGGATCAATATTGTGTCTGAAAAACCCACAATAAACCCAACAACAATCATTATAGTATCCAAGTTTATTATTTCATGTATATGGAGTAGAATGAGGATTCACTGCACGGGGAGCCTTACTCAGAAAACACAGATTAATATTAATCATTGCAAGCATGATTTTAGAATGCTATGGCCTCATAAGAATCATTTGTTAATCAAGCATTGCTGCATTGCAGACTCTTCAAGTTTTTGATCATCCATTAAGGCTGTTGTTTATTCACTACAATGTGTCTGTTTCTTTTTATCACAGGGAAATCCATTTTTTCTTACTGTTATAATTTGAGTTGCATATCTCCAGGTTAGGCTTGGGATTCAGTTGAAAGAGAAAAATTTATGAAATGATTATAATATTATGCTGTCCTAGGGTACTGTTTGAGGGGACAGTTTGATGAAGTTCCACCATCCTGCTGTCTGGTTTTTTTCTGACTGTAATTGCAACATTTACGGCATGGAGGCCATGGAACAGTTGTACATTGTCAACTCTTTTTCTATCTTCTTTAGATTTATTGATCATGGATATACACCTTTGCTCCTTAGAGAGATGGTTACCTTAGACATTTCTCCCTTTAAAGTTTTCTTGTGATGTTGCACATACTATGCAGTATACCTTGTCAATATACATATACGTAAACTTTGTTGAAATGAAATTAGCCAGTGGCAGCATGCTGCAACTAGTCCCTCTTTTATGAGTAGGGAAAGCTCCTTGTCTAACTTTGAGAATATAGGGTTCATAGATTTATGTTCAATTTTACAAATGACTTATGGAAACATATAGCCTTATAAGTGCTTGAAAATGAAATTATGCAGCAAAAAAGGATTTTTGAAGGAATAACATAAAGTTACTTGTTCTTTCCTGACTTTGTATATATGAAGAAATCCTCGCTAAACAATGTAGAGACCTTGAGTGTATCAAAGCATATCAACCAGTGGGTATTGCAATAATAAATCCTACCCAAAAAGATTTAGAAAATCTGCAAAACAATATCACAAATGAAAACCCAGTGGCATTAAACTCATCAAAGCATTTATCATACTTCTTTTGTAGATGTTCCACACAATCCTTTCTCAAAAATGATGTGACTTTATAGCATTATTCTAGCAGCATTGGGTGGTTTCCAGATGGAATCAATGAGAGAACAGGCCCAGTAGTTATTGTACATTACTACCTTTTGGTAACTAAATCCTTAACTAATAGCCAACCATCTCTTATTTCACTAATAATTATAAAAACCCTTAATACACCTGCAGGTACGGCCTCCAGCTGAAATGGTACAACCAGCAAAAGAAGGTGGAAACTCCCTCAAAATCTGCAATAAACTTATTTCTGCCCTTCTGATACTTACTCAAATCCATCCGGACATTCTGAGATGAAAAGTGACCATATAAATCAATCTATGAAGCTGAACTGTGATTCCTGAGTGAAATCACCACTGAAACCTCCAAACTACTACGCCAAAATCTTGTGCAATCTAGCACTAAACCACTCAAAAAAATCTCAAATCTGAAAGCACTGCGAAATACCTGTAAGATATCTCTAACAAATACCAGTCAGATTAGATCTTTCACTACTATAGCTAGAGTAGATATTATTGTTTTAAAATATATTCTAAAAGGGGACGTTACATATTACTATTTTATCAGTTGATATCATGATTGTGTTTATCACATCTTATCTCTTCTTCTAGTTCAATGTTTTGGTGGATTGAATTTAAGTTTTCTGAGATTCAGCCTCAACGCATCCAAGAATATTATGGCATAAGCTTTGATTGGCTGAAAAATATCCTTGTTTGGATTCTTAACAACAAAGGTTGTTTTTTATTTCACTATTAAAATTCTCTATTTATTAGGAAAATTTTAAAACATTATTCACTTGATAGAAGTTTCCAATTGCATGCGCAATCAATTTTGTTAGTTTTGTGGATGTGAAAGTCAGCTCATATTGTTTTACATTTTTTTATGCTGATGGTACAGGTGGCACGAGTAACTCCTGTTTCTCGTCAAGGAGATAGGATTTACTCCCATCAAGGAGAGAAAATTCCTTCACGACGTCTTCTTCAAGTCATAGGTATTTTCATACAAACACGTTTCCAAATAGGGGGATTTTTGAGAGAGATGTCTTCCATACAAGTTTGATTTTGATTGGATGTTTGATGTAATATGTCTGCTTTTTATAGTAAAACCTTTAGAAAATTTGTAAAGACAACATGCATATGATTACAAAATGGAAAATTCAGCCAATTTCACTCTAAAGAGGTGGATAGCATAATTCTCTTAAGAAAAACCAACTAGGAAAGAAGTAGTCACTCTCCATCAAGGCATCGGCACATCTCTTATAACGAATCTTTGTTGTCAGACCATCACTGTCAACTACACCGACACAATATGTAGTTGAGTTTATCTATCAATGAAGACGGCTTCTGCAATTCTCCTGAAACAGAAAGAGGAATAGGAATACGATTTATGTATCTACAGACGATAAAAGTAGGTCAATGCAGCTGAAAAGATATCAGTTAGATTAGAGAAATACTAGGGTTGAAATCACGTGAGGCTGAGATGGTCAATTCAAATTATTCAATCATTAAAATGGAGTATTCAAAATGAGGAAACAATAGCACGTGGGGCATCTTTATATAGATTCTAGAAAGGTATATGTGTCATGGTGCACAACTTCAATATTGGTTAGGATTTTAACAAATACTAACTAGTTTCCTTACAAGTACCCTTTGCTCGAGATGTTTTGTTCTTAAAGGATGGGAAGAGATGTATGTGAATCCTTGAAAGATTGGTTTTCCAAATATATCTCAACCTGTGGTAAATTCTCTTCATTGATCAAATACAATGTGATGTATTGAGAATGTAAATTTGATGTATGTGTTTCAAGAACAACTTCAGGTCAGAGCAGAACTTTCCCTTGTTGAGCTAGGTGTTATAACTTGGTTTGAATAGGGACCATGTTTCTAATCTTGAGAAAAGATTATTAGAAAAACTTGTGGATGTGACTTGATCTTAGTAATTCCAATGCATAAGCTACATGACCAATCTTCTTGTGTCAGCTGATGCACTGGAAGTCTTAAGCAATTCCCTTATTCAGCTGACGAGTTTGCTGTTGTAGTAGATATTGAAGACTTCCATGGTCAGCCTTGACAGGAAATTTAGTACCTAGAAGGTTTTTCTTTCACTCAGCCAAAGCACACATAATGGAAAGCATCTCTTTGTCACATGTGGATTGCAATGACTCCTCCCTGATTTTGCAACCCTCAAAGACTATCACATGCAATGACAAACAGCTTAGAAAAATCTGGTGTTGTGAGCACTGGAGTCAATGCTATGCCTTAATTAGTTTCTAAAAGCTTTGCTTGCTTCCTTCATCCATGTGAAGAATTTTTCTTCAATAAACTGGTTTGAGGTGTGGATATATGAGCATAGTGCTTGATGAAGTTTCAACACCAACCAGTCATACCTAGGAATCCTCTTAACTTGGAAATGTCATCTGGATGTGGACAATTCCACTTTTATTTTGATCTCTGTAGGATCAACTTTAACACCATCTGTTCAAATAAGGTTTCACAAATATTGACATCTTTTTTGTAAATTTGCATTTGAACTCATTTACTTAATCATAAATCTTGTTTTCTTCAAATATTGACAATAGCTCTTCCGAACAACAATGATGGTCCATCTGAGCCTTGAGATGTTTCAAGAAACTTTCAAAAAACATTATTTTCATATTTCTCCTTTCAAGCCTTGAAATATAATCTAGATAATGACGTTTGTCAAAAAGTATGTGGAAACATTTTCTAAGATACGGATGGAAAATATTAGAAGTGAAGGTTGAATTGTTTCTGGCGCAATAAGATGTTAAAAGGGCATAACCTTTAACTTATAATGACCATCCTAGTGACCTTCTGAGTGGATTGAAATGTTGTTGTGTTGCCTTACCAACTAGAGGCTATGGGTCCTATCTAATTAGAGTCTTTTTTACAGACTCTAATGGCAGCCTGGTTCCTTTACTTCTTAAAAATTGTTTTCTTGGTATTTTTTAAGAAGGATTTGAAATTTCTTTTTGTCGACTACATCACAAGGGTTTCAAAGTATTTTGGAGTTCAGCAGAAACAATGACTGGATATTCTTTTCCACGTTACCATACATAGTATTGATTAACCATAAGTATACAGAATGATGATACACTCAACCAAATGTGACAAAGGATGTCCTGAACCATGTAGATGGTTGGTGAATTGGATAAGGAGAATGCTTTGACTTTTAGTTGCCCAAGGGACACTGCAATCAATTTTGTTTGATTGCAGAATTAGTAGTAAGATTGCCAGAGCATATGAAGAATGTTTAGAGTAATATACAGTCTGTGTAGGTAATTCATCCTGTGGCAGTATGCAGATCACTCTAGAAATGTGTTTTTATTTCACACTGGTGTTGTGATGCTCCATAGTCAAGATGGCTTATTTGGAAAAGAGGCATAGCCCCATCTTTTTGGAACTCCCCCCTCTAGTGTATTTATTCAAGTTAAAATTGTATCCATGTTGATGTGGATGTTGCATCTCTTTTTATCTTCATTTTCCTTTATCATTTCTATACCTGTGGTAAACAATTTCCATTAGTGATCAGAGTAATTAGGGATTTGGAATTACAGTTTACCTAGCGTCTTTTTACCCTGGCATTTTTCCAGTATTTTTTTTCCCAAGATTTCAAGATGTGGGAACAAGGTTTTGGAGAGAGCAAAAAGTTTCCTAGATTTTGGAAACAGCAAGGGGATGCTAATAAAATAATATAATTTTTTTTTGTATTAAATAGTCTAAATCAAAAATAGTTTGATGTAAGTGAAATGAAAATGGAATATATGTCATCTGCTAGAAAATTGATGGCTACCCAGAGTTCTGCTGCAAACCCTAAGCATTATTTAATGAACTGTAGCCAGAACCACATGGATTAAATCATCTGGGATTTGTTAATGTCTTACAGATTGTCATGCCCTTGTAGGAAACATTCAGAAATTTTATCTCACGCTGTTTGTTACTCATCTATCTAAATTAGATAGAGTGGCAGAACCTGATGTGCTTTCTGTCATCAACAATATTTCCAGGTATCTTACACACAGAGTTGGTATTTTTTCTGAATGTAGCATATATTGCATTTGTTGCATCAATTGATGGGAACGCTGTTGCAACGTTCAATGCAGATTAGAACGATCCTTTGTCCCCTGGTTGGTTTCCATCAGTGACATTTTCTTTTATAGCAATGGGTCTTGTCCCCTGATTGTTTGATGTTATTTTTGGAATACTAGGCAATCAGAGCTTATTTGAAATGTTAATTTAGGGTTTACCTGCTTTATGTTTTTCCATCTTAGTATGAAATTTTCTTCTGTTCTGGTATGATGCTATATATATAATACAGATGCAAAAGCATATGGATTTCAAAGAATCGATGTTGTTCAATTAATCAAGGAGACAAAGCTCCTTTAAATAGAGTTACAAAGACAATGTTTCTAAAAGAAACAATCGTTAACTAGAGGCGAAATTAGAAACAACTTAAATGACTATTAATAACACAAAGAGAAAGATATTATTCTAATACCCTCCCTTAATGGTCATCGTTCTAACTACCAAGAGAAATAACAGAGAAGGTTGCCCCCTTCTTCTCAGAACATGCTGCAACAGAAGACAAGAGCCTGCCACTAACTCTGCCACTTGAGATGAGTCTGCCACCAACCCTCCCAGAAACTGCAAAACTTCTGGAGATACCCAAAACAACACCAACCGTCCAACCTGATGTTGGAGAACTGTCCCTCCCTGTAACCAGAGACACACCAAGAACAACTGTCACGATTTTGAGGAAAAAATCGGCAAACCCTCCAAACTATTGCAGATGAGCAAGATGCCCGAAAATAGACTGCAAATAAGAGACTAGTGCAGATGTTCGCACAACAACTCCAGGTGCGACTAAAAACAGACTGCAGCAAAGTACAATTTTTGAGGAAAAAATCATAAACCCTCATGATTTTTTTTTTTACAGGGACAAAAAATATTTAAAAACCCACAGATAATTTTTTAGGACAAAATTATAAAAACCCACAGATTTTTTCAAGGGAAAAAAATATTAAAACCCATCAGAATTTTTTTAGGTAAAAAAATATTAAAAACCGAAACAAACATTGATGCCCATAAGCCATCTTCACGCTTTTCGAGGCACGAAAAAACGAGGTACTGAGAAGATGCTAAGTGCACAAAACCTGACTGCCTTCCAACATCAAGTTGGTCAATGATGCCATCTTGCATGTTTCCTAGGAAAACGAAAAATTGAGAAGAGCTGCTGCCACGGAATTCAAAAAACTCGAATCCCAATGCAAAAACAAAGGCAGATGCAAGTACAGACTTCAAAAAAATGAAGTACGAATTGCACGGATTTCGAAAAAAAAAATCCGACTGACCTAGAAAAATCCGAAGACAACCCAGAAATCCTTGCGAAAAATCCAAAAAGATTCTGCTATCAAAATCTGGATCCGCTGGCTCGAAAATTGAGGCACAAAAATCGAAGCACCCAGAAAATTCTGACGACGACCCAGTTGAGATCTTGAAAAACCCACCACGAATTTGTACTCAAAAAAAAAATTCGACTGAATCTGGAGGGTCAAAACCCTAGCCGAAAATGCAAATTTATGTCCAAAAATGGCAGAAAAAAAATCTGCAGGTGGGAAAGTCGCATGGTTGCGCAAAATGCAGGAGAGACAGGTCGCGGGAGAGGGTAGAAAATAGCGAGAAAACCCTAGTAGCAATTTCGAATAAACAAATAAATTTTTCAAAAAAACTGTTAAAAATTCATGACGAATTTTTAATTGAAAAATTATTTCGAAAATAACCAAGGCTCTGATACCATAATACAGATGCAAAAGCATATGGATTTCAAAGAATCGATGTTGTTCAATTAATCAAGGAGACAAAGCTCCTTTAAATAGAGTTACAAAGACAATGTTTCTAAAAGAAACAATCGTTAACTAGAGGCGAAATTAGAAACAACTTAAATGACTATTAATAACACAAAGAGAAAGATATTATTCTAATAATATATATATGTACGCGCGCACACACACATATGTACATACATATATATACACGCACATGCACACACATGTACATCTACATGTATAGATATATGTATATCTACATGTATATATATGTACATATATGTACGTCTACATGTATATGTATCTATATATACATGTACATGTGTATATATATACATGTACATGTGTGTATATATACATATACATGTATATGCATATATATATATACATGTATATGCATATATATATACACACACACATGTACATGTATATGTGTATATATACACATGCATGTGTATATATATATATATATGTACATGTGTATATGTGTGTGTGTGTGCGCGTATGTGTGTATGTATATATGTGTGTGTGTGTACATACACATGAACATATATATATATATATATATGTATGTATGTGTATATGTATATGTATCTTTATATAATAGTTACCAAGAGACGCGTCTCAGGACCCTTAGGACGCGTCCCCGAGATCAAGATACATTTCCTGCACTTGATACGTCTTAGGAGACAAGTGGGTTTTTAGGGTTCTTTGGATAGAAGTCTCCTGCCGTTTCCTAAAGTCTCCTGCTTAAAATTTGATGTCTTTGGTGAAAAACTGAAAAAGTATTTAAATTTAAATTATTAATTATCTATGTATTAAGTTGAGCATATTTAGTATTTGAATAAACTACTTTTATTAATAAATTTTAAAAAATTGCCGTCTCCAAGTACACCCTTGTCTCTTGTTTTTGAAAATTTGCTGCAGCGGTACTGGTCTCCGAAGTCTCCAAGTACCTTTGTCTCTTGGTAACCTTGATATATATATACTAAGTCACCAGATTCGTTGAATTTTATGGTTGAAGTTCAAAATTCTGTGAACATTTAAAAAATGTATGAAATTTGTTAAAATTCATCGCTAAATTCGTATGGAACACTTATTATTATTGTTTTTTTGAAACAAAATTCTTCGTGCTTGCGGCTAGGGCACACCATATTTCTTTGTGTGACAAGTGACAATGGGTGAGATGCTTTGTGCGATGGGCCATGCCACCATGGTATCGCATGGAAACCAACAGATTGCGCTGAGTCATAGTGCCACGACGACTCTGACTATTCCTTCTCCTTGACGTCGAATGGAAACCCACAAATTGCCCTTTTTCTCCCTGGTGGACAACACTTTTGTTGCAGTCTGCTCAAAGTTTGGATGGCATCACACCTGTAGCTGGAGCTTTTATGTTTTTTATATATAGTTGTTTTAACTTTTAAAGCTTTTCTATAGGTTTAAATTTTTTAAAACATACATTTTGTATTTTAATAATTTACACTTATTAAAAAAAATTTAATATTAGTTTATTTATATTTGCATTTAATGTATTTGATCTTAACATTTTTTTTAATATTAATATTTAGTAATTAAACATATTTATTATCAACTTAGTATAATATTATTTTAGACTTTAATATTTATAAATTATAATTTTGTGAATATATTTCTTATATTAAAATAAAATAAAATTATATAAGCGAATTTAATGCCGAATTTTAACCCTTGCTGAACTTTATCCGAATTTTATGGTTGCCGAACTCGAATTTGAATTCAAACCTACTTTGTGTGTGTGTGCATTAAAAATAAATACCTCATAATTTGCAAAAAAGAAAATACTCATAAATTCATAAATTGGTGATTTGTCAAATGTCAATATATAATAAACATTACAATCAATATTAAATAATCTTCTTATTGCTCTCTGTCAAAAGCATCAAAGTCAACATTTGGTTCAATTTTACTTGAACAACAACGAGCTACAATGCCACTTGCACAAGCCATGAATTGTACAAGCTACCTCATTTGAAGATATTTTATGGCAAGTTGTGCAACGATAACGTCTAAGTCAACACACTCAAGAGTTGGATCTCAATTACTCTTTACCCCTTCGTTGTAATCCAGTTCCTTACATGACAAGAGGTCCTAATAACTAGAGGGGGTCTAGGAATAGAGACTCCAATGGGGTTGAGGAGCAGCACCCCTTGTGGGGGTTTGGGGGCAATGCCCCCATTGGGATTGAGGGGCAGCACCCGTCATGGGGGTCTAGGGGCAACTATATTAAGATGATTTCACCTAATGAAGGTGTGATTAGTTTAGATGAATTTAGGCATGTGGTAGTAACTTTCTTGACCTGAGTAATGTGAGAGTGTTTATAAGAAATACTAGGATTAAAAGACCAAGGGTGAAGACAATGCAGCCCTGGCCTTGGCTCCAAACCAAGAAGCTGAATTCTTGAAAGGTTGAGCTATTTTTGGAAAGTGGCCCAACTTTGGTAAGAGCTTTTTGAAGACAATGTCTAAAATTGAAAGGAGGATATTTTAATCAAGATATTTATTTGTGGAAGTTTGTGAGATGTTTTGGAAAGCTATTAGTTTTAACACAATATTATTGCATAATACAGTGCACATATTACTTTAAATTTCATTAAATAAACTGCTGTTACAAAAGTATCTACTCAGAAAATTACACAGCTGATTGTCACCATAGAAAATTCAATATTTAAATACTGAAATGCTGACCTAGCTTTAGAATAGTCTGTACATCATGCTCAAACATAAAATTAATTTGCTGCTCCTCATTGCTGTATGGTCTGTCCTTGTAAAGTACGGTACCCCAAATTAAGTATGGTAAGCAAGGAAGTGTGTGATTCCTTTCGCGCGAGAGATTATGTTGATTTGTTTGGACTCTCCTATGTGCTGTGCCACTTCCCCAGAAGCTGCGTTGGATCTTAGAGGGCCTTGATGTAATGTCGCCTTCGTAATTTGCCCTAGAATTGCAATTGCAACAAATTAGGGTTAGGGTTACATCTTACCAAGTAAAATATCTCTTTAAATAATGTGGTTCCGAATTTGAATCCTGCAATCACAACCTGAACAACATATGCAAATACACACACACACACACACACACGTTTAATCATTAGGAATAGGCAATTGTATCATATTCATAGATTATCATTAATGCAAGCATATTAGGGTTTGGGAGAAGAGACATGTTGGGTCTGCTCGAAACCATTTCTACACCAAGCCCAAGAGTGGATGTCTACCACAGCCCTCTTGTTTGCTTGGCAGCTTGTATCTGCTTTCCCCATCAATGTCTCATCTCCCTAAAGACATTTGCCATCTTGTGGAGTTGGGCGGGGGTTGTAAGTGGGTTACTTGGCTCTCTACGCAAGTGTCCTCTGGTCCTAGAAGCCATTACAGTCAACTCTAGAACGGCCTACTTATTTAGCCTCGTATACCCCTTTTGCTTACACCCCGGGCCCTTCCTACAAGGTGGGTTTCAGTCAATCAAGCACATCTTATATTCTATTATATAATCGCACCCTTAATCATTATCTATTATGCATAAGCAACATGTATATATATACCACCAGCGGTTGTGAGAGTATAGAGTGCTGAGAAGGGCATATCTGAAAATAATATCAGACTGCTTTTTTAAGTCTGATCTGAAGCTTAATTCCTTTGATATATTTGCTGTTGGATGACTAGAGGTTTGATCTGAAATTCCTTCATTTCCTTTATCAGAATTATTTCTTCTTTGATCGGCTGAGTGTCTTCTTTGGTGTGATTCTGCTTGTGTGTTTTCTTCGTCTCTTCCTTGCATATCCTTTTATACTATCCCATTTTATTGAGGAGACACATCTCTTGGAAAAGAGACATCCATTTAGAGGGTCATGCCTCCTCTTTGTTGTCTTATCAGATCTGCACTTCTTATTTAAATCAAATCTGCACTTCTGATTCCTTTGAGTATCCCCTCCTCAAATGAGGTTTTCTTCTCCCTTTTATATTTCATGTTTGATGGAGTCACAACTTTTCATTTCACGTCTTTTGACCATTCATTAACTTTATTAAATTTTAATTGTATTCTTTTATATTGAAATTTAATTTTTATTTTTTATTCTTTTGTATTTTAATTATATTATTATTATTTATTATTAAATTCTATTTCAAAGTTGGGACATTACAGTCCTCCCCACCCAAGATTGCTTGTCCTCAAGCAATGATCATGGAGTGTTCAAAATGACTTCCAATATGAAATGGCTTTGGAAACACACATGGAATAAACATGCTGGAAACACATTACGTATGAACCAAACACGGAGCATACACATAAAAGCACAAAGCATACACATGGATATATGCAAACACAGAGCATACACGCGAAAACACGTATTGTTAGATTCCTTCTCATTGACTAGAATCATTCATTGATTCATCTTTACACTACAAGATGGCAAGGTCATGCTTCGATACCATTTGCAATGTCCCCTTCCTAATTTGCCCTAGAATTTTCTCTAGAATTGTAATTGTAACAAATTAGGGTTAGGGTTACATCTTACCAAGTAAAATATCTCTTTAAATAATGTGATTCTGAATTTGAATCCTGTAATTGAAAAATAAATTGAATGAATGATTCAATAATCGGATAATCTATTCAACAATATACAAACGTATATAAAAAGATTACAAGGACAACATTCTAAATTAAGAACAAGTTGTTTAAAGTGAACTACTAAAAAACTAATCGCTAAATAAAGCTTAAAAGCTAATTAACTAAAAAGAAAAAGCTAAATGCTAAATAAAGCTTAAAAGCTAAATGACCATTAAACAAGGAACTAAATATAGGTGACTAAAATATAATTAAATATTTTAATAGTAATCACAACATGAACAACATATGCAAATATACACATATATGTTTAATCATTAGGATTAGGCAATTACATCATATTTATAGATTATCAATAATGCAAACATATTAGAGTTTGGGAGGAGAGACATGATGGATCTGCCCTAAGCGATTTCTACACCAAGCCCAAGAGTGGATGTATACCACAGCCCTCTTGTTTGCTTGGCAGCTTGTATCTGCTTTCCCCATCAATGTCTCATCTCCCTAAAGACACTTGCCATCTTGTGGAGTTGGGTGGGGGTCGTAAGTGGGTTACTTTGCTCTCTACGTAAGTGCCCTCTGGTCCTAGGACCATTACAGTCAACTCTAAAAATGACCTACTTAATTAGCCTCATATACCCCTTTTGCTTACACCCCAGGCCTTTCCTACAAGGTGGGTTTCAATCAATCAAGCACATCTTATATTCTATCATATAATCATACACTTAAGCATTATCTAATATGCATAAGCAACTGTATATACATACCACCGATGGTTGTGAGAGTATAGAATGCTGAGAAGGGCAAATTTGAAAATAATATCAGACTGCTGTTTTAAGCCTGATCTGAAGATTTATTCCTTTGATGTATTTGCTGTTGGATGATTAGAGGTTTTATCTGAAATTCCTTTATTTCCTTTATCAGAATTATTTCTTCTTTGATCTGTTGAATGTCTTCTTTGGTGTGATTCTGCTTGTGTGTTTTCTTCGTCCCTTCCTTCCATATTCTTTTATACCATCCTATTTTATTGAGGAGAAAAGAGACATCCATTTAAAGGGTCATGCCTCCTCATTGTTGTCTTATCGGATCTGCACTTCTGATTCCCTTGAGTATCCCCCCCTCTTCTCCCTTTTATATCTCATGTTTGAAGGAGTCGCAACTTTTCATTTCATATTTTTTGATCATTCATCAACTTAATTAAATTTAATTATATTTAATTTTGTTCTTTTATATTTTAATTTGATATTTATTTTTTATTCTTTTGTATTTTAATTTTATTATTATTAGACTTTGCCAACCTCCTCATATTGCTGCATTGGACTTTCCAAAGGTTTTTAAGCCTTATACAAAATCTTTGAATCAATCTTTACTCACTTATAAAATGGTACATTCGCTTGAGGGTTGAGTGAGTGGTACAGTTGGGCCAAGATCCCAGCAAAATAAAAATATATCATTTTATTTCAGCACACACTGCACATGACCTCTGTCCAATATCACTTTGCACACACAACACTTATATTTTAAGATTATTCCATGATTCACACACACCACCAACACAAATTTATTATTTGCTCGCAATTTTTAGTAAATTTGTACTTGGAAATTGAAGCTGGAAATTGCAAATGAACTCCTTGTTCTTGCGATTAAGCCTGTGTGAATCCACCATGAATTTGACAGGAATAAATCTTTCAGCTCTGAAGCCAAATACCTCTAGGGTTTAGAGTTGAACTGATAGTCAAAACTTTGCAATAAGAGGAATAAAAATATCCAAGATGTCAAGATGAGCTCCTTCATTCCTCTTTTATAACATCCTTGGGATTTTTTGAGAACTAATGATTTTAAATTCATTTTTATTAAAATAATAACCTTTAGGCCCACTTGTTAATGTTTGCATACGCTTCAGGAGATTTTATTTATTTCTCCGATGGTTGTCTTTCCGTTTTGCTGTTCCTTATTTCTTGTTCGGCGATTAGCTGGAAGTATTCCGTCTCCGATCTGTATGTGAGCTGGTAGCAGTTACTTCTTTGTGGATTTCTTCCGTTGAAGTTCTTTGGCTCTCTGTGTATGTCGGTTGTGTAACTGATATCTTCTTTTGGTGTTTGGCCTTCCGTCTTTCTTCTTCGTGAGCTATATTGGGTCGTGTTGTGTTATATATATGCTGAGGGATGTGAAGTTTAGTGTGATCGATATTCTGATGTATTTGATGATTATCGATGAAAAGCTCAGTACTTTGCTGCTGTGACCTTGCATCATCTTCAGTCTTCTGATATAATTATTATGTTCAGCTGAGATCATCTGTGTGTGAGGATTTGATCTCTTAAGTTCTGTACACAGTTTGTGCATTCAATAAAATATTTTGTGTGGTTGGGTTTTTCACCCTCAGGTGGAGGGTTTTCCCAAGATAAATTCTGTGTATCTTGTTCTTGTGAGATTTTCGAAGTTTCAGATTTCTGTGTCTTATGTTTCTGGTTCTAAGTTTAACATGGTATTAAAGTGAGTCTCAGGCCGTCTCCCTCTCAGGAGGCCTCATGATTCTGTGGGGGTTGCTTGTTTGTTGTTTGTTGTTATTTGATCTATGTTTTTTGAAGACAATGCCATTCTCTAAGATGTGACTTCATTTTTGCCTATTTCGAATTTCTTGAGCAGCCCTGCAAAACACGACGAGATCTCTATAATGCGACTGATATGAGGGTATCGCATTGTGTGAGGTCCACTTTATTGTTTTGGAAGGCCAAGATCACGATTTCTCTGTGTTGTTTCTCTTATCTGGCATTTGCATCCTATTGGCTTGTATTTGTTGTGATCACTTGTCACATTTTTGTCATTGCTATTGTCTGCAATCTTTGTCTTGTTCAAAGGAGAGAACACTCAGTATGTGGTGTATTTGAGCAGACCTTAATGCATACCAAAAGATTCTTGATATAAAGAACAGTGCTGGAGGAGTTTTATGAGAAGATAAGACTCAACTACAGGACTAACTCAATGGGGACCGACAATAAAGAGGTGAAGGCTACACATGTTCTAGGTCCTAGGATTGTGATTTTTTTTTTCAGCTTTAGAGGGAGCCTGACATTTCAGCTTCAGAGGGAGCCTGTCATCTAGATTCAGAAGGAGCCTACCATTTCATTAGAGGCAACCTTGGATGGGAGGTCAAAAGGTTGATGTCATGTTCCACCCTCTGGGAGTGGCCATGGTGGATGTCATGTTGAGAGACTCCATGATAACATCACGTTGAGTGACTCCGTGATGAGAGCTTGTGTTTATTTCACTCATGGGAGTAGCCATGTTGAACATCATGTTGAGTGAATCCATGATGCTATCACGTTGAGAGAATCCGTGATAAAATGTTGCTTTTTACACATATGCGTGTAGCCATTGTGTTTGTCATGTTGAGAGATTCCATGACTTGAAAATCAGAAAATAATATCTCCTTTGCTAAGAGGGAGTGTTAATGTTTGCGTACGCTTCAAGAAATTTTATTTATTTCTCCGATGGTTGTCTTTCCGCTTTTCTGTTCCTTATTTCTTGTTCGGCGATTAGCTGGAAGTATTCCGTCTCCGATCTGTATGTGAGCTGGCAGCAGTTACTTCTCCGTGGATGTCTTTCGTTGAAGTTCTTTGGCTCTTTATGTATGTCGGTTGTGTAACTGACATCTTCTTTTGGTGTCTGGCCTTCCATCTTTCTTCTTTGTGAGCTATATTGGGTCGTGTTATGTGTTATATAAATGCCGAGGGATGTGAAGTTTAGTGTGATTGATATTCTGATGTATTTGATGATTATTGATGAAAAGCTTAGGACTTCGCTGCTGTGACCTTGCATCATCTTCAATCTTCTGATATAATTATTATGTTCAGCTGAGATCATCTGTGTGTGAGGATTTGATCTCTAAAGTTCTGTACACAATTTGTGCATTCAATAAAATATTTTTTGTGTGGCTGGGTTTTTCACCCTCAGGTGGAGGGTTTTCGTAGGATATATTCTGTGTATCTTGTTCTTGTGAGATTTTCTAAGTTTCAGATTTCTGTGTCTTATGTTTCTGGTTCTAACTTTAACACCACATTTATTATTTCTGCTTTTGACATAAGTCACCCATAACCTTAGCTTAAGACAACTTTATTTGATTAATTAAAATATTCCCCATTTAATTCTCCGAATCAGCCTGCAGGAATAAAATAGGCCAATAAAATACTCTTGAATGACTAAGTAGAAGAAGGGACATTACGTTCATATCTCAAAATCATAAAATCTTTTGCATGAATTACTTAAATGCTTTTTCAGCCCAAGTCTATTGTAAATACCCCAAAAATATTATTTTATGTTAAGTTGTTTTCATAGTATGTAAAAAACATCAAATCAAAATCTTGGAAACACTGTGAGTTTTGCATATAATTTTGGAGTTGATGATTGAACTCCCACAACACCCCAAGGATCATCTACAATTAAAATCCCCTATCACACAAGAGAAAAGCAACTGATTTTCTATGAAGTTGGAGATTTCATTAGATGCAAAATGATAATGAAAATTATATACCATAGAAAGCATAAACCCTCTAAAAATTCTGATTTTTGCAATTTTAAAATATCCCTTATTGAAACGATTTTTTGCTAAAAAATCCAGATTTGATAAGTTGTGATTTTCAATGCTGTTCAATGATTTTTAAAGGTTTTAGATGCAAAAAACTTGCAAAAAAATCGCTTGGGAAACACATTTACTATCCATAAACCTATCATGATACCCTAACCGCACAAAATCACTATTTAATCGGGTTTTTTTGTTAATTTTTAGCACAGAAGTGAGCACTAGTTGCTGGGATGTGGTTCATTATCAAAGATTTGTTATATTTTTTCAGGTTGCTGAGGCAAATCACAAGTAGGCGATCTTGAATGGATGTATATTTCTGATAGATGTTAAGGATATTAAAATAGAGACACGTTCTTTGGCATGTTTCTACATTTGATGTTAAGGACATTAACATGGAATGGTTAAGAGATGTGTTGTTTTTTTCTCAATATTCTACACTACTATCATTTGCCTTTGGCTCATAGTAATGCTTTCCATCTATATAAATTCAAAGACACAATTTAGTGGGAAATAGTAGACAATATCATAAATGCTAAGGCTTCTATCTGATTTTTTTAAAATTATATGAACCTTATAAGAGTACTTGCAAAAGTAAATATAGAATCCTAGAGTAAACTGAATGAAACTCTATTGGCTTGATATCAACCTAAAGAGGTTTCTTTTCTTAGAATTCTTGTGATCCTTACTATTCAAAAGACTGAACATTTCAATTGTCAACAATAATACTGAGGTGGTTGTTTAGATTATCAAGATTAGGGTGGGGCAAATTTCCGTTTTAGATTCTAACAAAGTGTTATAATTTGGAGCTTCAATTTGATATTGGTCATCAAGTTTAATGGCAAGCAGTTAAAGTAGTGACAATAATATAATCAAGTGGGAAGCAAAAGTGTACTCACTACTCACAATAATATATAGACATTGTGGAACCAGAAGTAGAATGGTTCCTATCTAAAAGATAAAAATCAGCTTGTAGTGCTGAAAAAAGTGAACTGTAGCAATATTTTATATCAAACTGAAGGATTCTTTTGGTTATATTTAAATTTCCTATATATTCTACAGGCTTAATGCTTTGTTAATTGGTGAAACTCATTGCTTTAATGCATGCTCTGCAATTGTGAGGGAACTACATTCCATTTAGGCTTGTTATATACATGGAGGTTTAGAAGGCCTGGAAGGAGTGCAATGGCAATAAATGAATGCTTTAAACATATAACATAACATTCCATGCATGTTAGATATGTATGAGGCAAACTAATGCATGCCTTGAGAGAAGTCATGCCCTAGTCTTGTGGGCTTATCTTAATCCCTCCTAAAGTGGACCTCATATATTCTCTTTTTAATGATACAAATGGATTTCAAAAGCAATTGTCCCCTTGAAAGGGAATGTTCCTCGTGCTTTGATTTTTAATTGAAACTTGTACTTGTAATCTCCCAAATTCTCAACCCAAAGTCCACTGTTTTTAACTCCATCATCCACTTATATGCAAAGTCAAGGAAAATTTATTAGAATAATAATAGCTAAAATTATGGCTCAAATAGTTCTTTTCTTTTGTACTAGCAGGTCTTTATTATCTAATGGAAAATATTTTACACCCCTTTATTGTTTTACAAATATGCTCAAATGGTCATCAATGAGAACAACATTTCAATAACATTTATGGTCTTCTAAGTTGTAAGATTTTGTTTCAAAACATTTTCTATAACTATATCTTGAACTATTTGATTCAAAACCTATTAAGTTGAACTTTGCAATTGCTTCCTTTGTCATATAGTTTCCCTTTCACACTCTTAATATGTTTCTCTTTCACACTGTTCAAGAAATTGCAAGTGTTATTAAATCACAAATATGAACTAGTTGATAACTGTTTTGTAATTTATGACGTCTACTCAGCTAAGGAAAATTGTCTTTTTTATGACTTCCTTGAGCCTTAGGATTTTGAGATCTTGGACGCCAACCTGTATAGTCATGAGGTTGAATAACCAAGGAACTTCATCATTAGAACCTGCAACCCTCTAGCATAGCTCTAATTGTAGTAGCAAGAGGCATTTGCTACGTTTGATTTTTTAGAACTTTGTACTTAGTTTATAGGTTGATTTTGTACAAACTATTTTATAATTAAAATTTGTTGACTGTTACCATCTAGTTATTAGTTATGCACCGTGAAGTATGCTTTGTGTAATGCAATGTAAATAGAGATACGAATATAAACAACAAAATCCTATTTTCTACAATTGGTGGGTTATTTGGTCTCTATATCTCTATGTTATGGAAATACCCTCAAATTTTAAAAAAATTAGTTTTTTCTTTTTTCTACAATCTTTTACATTTTTTTTAGAACTATTTTTTTCCCATTTTCCCAAAAATATTGTACTTATGGTTTGCCAAATTTTTCCCCGAACAATTTTTGCAGCATATATAATGAAACCCTTGTTATAAAGAGAAGGATGAAACCCTAGGATATGTTTAAATTAGATCATGACATGTGTCTTAATCCAATAACTTGTGACACAAGAAAACATATGACCCAAGTAAGCTTAAGTATGCTAGCGTGAATAGGTCATGTTAAGAACTAATTGAGTGATTTTTTTTTTCACACCAACACCTCCCCTTAAGTGCAACTTAGGGAGAATGATGAAATGCAAAGATACATTGATGACAGATAATGGATGCATAGATGGGTCCTAGCTACAAATAAATCTGTCACAACTAGAGAAAAGGAGAAAATCTCATGGAAAAAACTCCTCTCCAAAAGAGAGAAAATGTAAACTAAGATGTACATGTGATGGAAGAAAAGACTAAACATGACCCCCTCCCCCCCCAAAGACTGCTTTTGTCACAAATATATATTAAAGATCCCTCAAATAGGAGAGAAAAGATGAGACTATAAATTCCCCCCCTAAAGAAGTGTTAAGTTGTGTCATTGATGTCAATATGCTGGTTAAGTCCAGTTCAGTTTGGGACATGTGGAAAACTGTTAGTTTGAATGCTTTATTCTTGCTGATCTGAGTTCTTGTTCACCCTGCTTTCTTGAGTTCATTTGGCTACATGTGGCATCTTAATCTCAGCATGTCTTGTCAGCTTGGATCGGCAGAAATGTCCATTTTTCCCTGCATTTTCAGTTACTTTAGCTCGTGTTCAGTATGTGCAGTATTCTCAGGACTGTTACACCTTATTTTGTCAGAGCAGCTACACTGTTTTTGCAGACTCAGATATTGACAGTTCGCCCTGTGTTAGTAGATGTTTTTTGGACGATCTGATGGTTGCTGTGTTGGTGGATATCGATTTGATTATAATTTTTTTTTAAGTCGGATTTGTGACATATTTTGAGCAGGTGGTGTGTTGATTTGGTAGAGCTGTTCTGAGTGGTAGTTGCTGTGTTTAAGCAACTGTAGCAATATACCCAGACTGTGCCGGTTCTGTTGAAGTTATCATTTGATGATAATTCGCTTTTTGAAAAAGTTTTCTCTCTGTCTAATGCTTAAGTGTTGTGTTCGACAGATATGCCAAAAGAGTTTTGTGTGTTATGCGGAACCTGTGTTTGTGTGTGTTTTGATGTGCTGGGCAATTTTGAATGGTCCGATTGCTTAACTGCGGGTTATGCGGTTGTTAAATTTGTTATCGATCTTATTTCTACAAGTTGATGTGTTAATGCTGTGCGATGTGGAGTTATCCTTGTCAGAAAGTTTTTCAGGAAACCGTCGCTTTGCTTATGGGGCCAATTTAAAAAAAAAAAATTACTTGACTATGGTAAAGTAAAAATCGGCTATGGTAACTTGATTGGTTCGATACTTCTCTTCGAACTGTTCCTTGCAGGCTGTTAAGTGTACAATCATTCCTTATCAAGTAACGTAATTGCTGTGTGGAGTTTTTTTTTTTGATGGTTTTCAGGTGTGTGCATATATAAAATTTTGGGCGTGGAAGTTTTTTTTTGGAGAGAGAAGTGACGTTTTTTGGAGTGGTAACTTGATTGGTCTTGCTGAAGGATATTGAAAAATTTCCGTGTCACATGCACTGTGGTGTGTTCACTTTCAGAAAGGGATGGCGTAAAGTATGTGCTTCAGATGAACAGAATATAATTTTTTTAAAGTCTGTGTGAGTGCTGATTCTGTAGAGTTCTTTCGAGTATATACATCATGCTAATACTATGAAGCTGAGTGCTTGATATGAATGTGACAGTCTGAGAAGTCTACTTGAAGTGTGTATTTCCTTTGGTTGGAAATCGTTATGGTCTGGAATGTTCATTTGTGCTTAACTGAGAAAATTAACAACTATCAATGAGTTGTATTATTTCTCAATTTAAAGATACTTGTATGTAAAGGTTGGTGCCTTATTTTGTGAAATGGGTTGGTGCCTTTTTGAGAAGAGAGTTGAAGCTCTCAGTGAGTTGTAGCTCACTTGCATTTGTAAACAATGTTGAAGCCTTCATTTAGTTTTAATGTACTGTGGTTTTTTACCCGAAAGGGTTTTTCACGTGACAAACTATTGTGTCCTTGTTTCTGTGTTTACACTTTTCAGCTATTTAGTATTATGGTTTAATCACCTAAAGTATTGATTCACCCCCCCCCTCTCAGTACTTTCAGTTCTCTTTTCAAGAAGTAACTCCTATGCCAATGACGAGAGCTTGAAGATAGAAAACGATCCATTGCTTGCAAACAACATTTCTCCCCTTGGGAAGAAATCTATGAAACTTGGGGACACATCCCTAGCTTGAAAACCCTTGTCCCAGTCCTGGGGATGTGTCGGGGACTTAGGGACGGCCAGGGGACGTTTCCCCCCCGTCCCCAAATTGCTAGAATTAGAGGGGATGTCCTCGAAACGGGGGGATGTCTGCCCCAGTTGTGGGGATGTTTGTACGTCTCGGGGACGGCTGGGATGCCCCCAATCCGTCCCGGGGATGGCCAGACATCCCCCACATCTAGGGCTATTAAAAAATTAAAAGATGTCGTATTTTCAATTTTTTTTTAATTTTCTAACATGGGCCCCTATTAATTCAAATTGTTATTAAAAAATTAAAAGGCAACCTTAAATAAAATTTTAAACTTATTTATTTTTTATTTTTTAAATAATGCTTGGTAAACTTTTAAACGTGACCGACGACGCTGGTATGACACGCCCTCCGGCTCCACAAGAAACGCTTTTGACTCGGAGCTATGAACCGGTGAGGCCACAACCGGGGGACCTCATCCCCACACTTCACTTGTTCAAACGCGCGAGCACAATGGCCCAACGAAGACACAAGGCCTGCGAGCACAATGGCCCAGTAGGGGTCTGAACCATGGTGGCCCCTTCACCAATGAAGTGTTTTAACCACGACACTACATGTCTAAAGACCAAATTTTAAATTTATTAATTCATATCAAACATTTAAAATTAATTCATATTATAAATAGAAAATATTAAATTGTTAAATTAATTGTTAAACATTTAAAAATTTAAAATTAATAAATTATAAATTATAAATAGAAAATCAAAAAAATAAAATATCAATTCGTAAGTTAGAAAATAAAAACTTAAAACTTAACGATAATAAAAACTTAAAACTCGATATAAACTTATAATGTATATGATTAAAACTTAAAACTTAACAATATAAACTTATAATTGACAATGAAACAATATGGCAGTAGTGTAGCCTTTGGGCATTTTGTATGTTATGTCTTTAATATCTATTATGATATGCATATTGACAATGTGAGTGAATTGAAATTCTGAATTATGAGTGCAATGTTGTATGTTCAAAGTTCACATTCTAAAATGTTTTCATAGTATCATACACATGCTATATCCATGTTTTCATATGAATATAATATATATATGCATGCTTTATCCATGTTTTCATATGAACATTTAGAATTTTCCTATATATTTTAAATTTTCGCTATATTTTATGTAGCCATCCCCTTTGCCGTCCCTGAAACTCGTCCCCCCGTCCAGGAAACTCGGGGTAACATAGGAAGAAATAGATTCATTGGTGATTGGAGCCATTCCTATAAGTTGGATATATAGGGATTCCAAATCTAAATGTGTATCTCTAATGCAACTTTGGTGTCCTCAAATTGGAAAAAGATGTCTCCTCCAAAAGATGAATTAAGTGCGCTTTCAAAACAATGAAAGGAGATGATAGAATCTGAACTGCATATGGAAACATTGAAGATGTGACGACATTGCTACTGCCAAAGAGGTAATGCAAATCCTCTATTGTGTCCTCAAGATGTGTGATGTGAGATTCCACAAATAAAATGATATGTCTGATGGATAGGAATCCCAAGTAGGTATATGTGGAATATGATGAATGTCTTGCTACGTTGAATCAATAGGGGCCATGGATGTAGTAATACTAATCTCATTAGGAGCAATAGAAGATAATGATGTGAGGAGAAGAAAGAGTAAGAGATGAAGTCTTTGTACCATCGGAACATGTGATACCTGCAATATATTCTAGTAGCATATATTATCTACATCATAAGGGGAATGAGGCAATATATATCAAGATCATTTGGGAATGGAAAGATATGTGGGACACCAGAAAAGGTCTGATATCATACACAAAGTGTGATGATCAATTGTAGAGAAAATTAATTCTACAACATGATGAGTATTATTATTCCATTTTGATTTCCTCCTAGGTGTGTTTGATTTAGGTATGAGTCCGTAAAGATAAGATAAAAAAATTAAGACACTTGAGATGTGTTAGGATGTCGTTTCTCCAAGACTCATAATTATCCTTATTCAGGATTACCACAAAAATATGAATAAAACCCATGATATTCTAGCAAATATATCAGAGATCAATAATCTCAATGCATATGAATCAATTGAAATGAAGTCATCTCATGAAAATAGAATTTTTTCAGGTACCATAATTTCTAAGTAATTAGTCAGAATGCAAATATGGGACAAGTTGAATAAAAGATACCTGGGGCAAGTTTTGGAAAATGTGCATGGATGGTTATGAAGAGCTCATCAAAACCTCTTCAACATTGCAAGATCGTGTAAAACGTGGAAATTGGCAAATAGATGTGAGCTCCAAAGACAAAAAGGGTGATTGGACTTAAAGTAGCAATAAAATTCGTCAATAGTAAAATCTTGGAAAAATCCAGGCACCATTGGAAAGTGCTTGGAACTAGTTTTTCGATGCCTATTTACTTGCAAATTTTTGATTCTATAAGCTCAAAGTATAGTGATTTTTGTAAAACTGCTCCTATATGCTTCCGAAGCACAAAATAGGCCTTGATTAGGCCCTTGCTTTCTTATAGGACTGACAATTGGGTATAGGGTGTTGGATGGTTGAGCGTTGGGGTTTGTATTGGTGGATTGATATTAGTATGCTGGTTGAGGGCCAATAGAGGTGCACAAATGAGTTGGAGTGTTTACGAAGAGTTTTGGAGTGACATTGACCATCAATTGCAGAATTGAGCATTGACATAGTTGATGAAAGGCTAAGGAGTCTTTACAAGGGCATTGGCATTTGGCTTCATTCAAGCAGTTTTGTATGGTTTGAGGATTGTCAAAGGCATCACCTTACTAGGAGCACTATTGAGGTAGTGTTGAATGTTCCCTTTTTCGAACTGACACAAATTAGATAACTTCAAGCCTATCTTTGTCCCCTTAGGCTGAAGGGAAGATGTGCAAAGGAATAATATGATAATGACATATTGAGTGTCCAATAAGCACCTCAAGTTATAACGTTGGGAAAATAACACTTTATTATTATTAAATGGGGCCAAAAAGCAAATAAAAATTATAAAGTGGAAAATGGTTAATATTCAAATAATTAATTACCTAAAAGGTAATTAATAATTTAAAAGGTAAAGGATGAATATTCAAAATAAAATAAAAATGTAAATTTTTTAATTACTTTTTAGGTTGGCTTTAAAAAGCATAACAAAAGAAAATATTTCAAAAGGCATTCATACGGTAATTCCAAATTTTCAAAATCCCTTGTGTAGAGCTTTGGTTTAGCAATTATCCTAAAGGACGAAAACCCTCTTGAATCTTTGGGAATTGGAGGACGAAAATCGTTTTGTTTTTAGAATTGGCTTCATTGATAAGTCAAAATTAGGCTTACAACAAATTCTACAGGTTCTTACAGGTTATAGCAAAGCAGGAAAAAAATACTAAAAAAAGTGGTCTTCTATTTGTTACCGCAGCTATTACAAGATAAATTAGAGATTAAATTAGATGAATGGTTTGGTAGGCCATACCCTAGCTCTACCAATTGAAGACGAATAATTGGTATGAAATTTCTTTGTGGAAGTGGTAAGGCTGATGTGCTAGATTGGAGAAGATTAAATCATTGGTTATGTCCATCTTGAAAGCTGCCACCCAAAGAATTTAAATAACAAAATATTTCTTGAGGATTTGCAGTTGTATGATGAGGAGGTAACGTGGAGAAGTCGGTTGACAATGCCACCCAAGGGGAGAGTTCAACATATTTCCAGCCACCAAGTTTAAAGCATTCACCCAAAGAGGCCGCTATAAATCTAGAAAATTTATGTGAATTTTAAACAACTTGGGGGGAAGGTGCAGCATTTAGAGTACCTGATACCTCTAGCTGCCACCTGTCATACTCTATTTAGTAGTAAATAGTACTAGAAAGGAAATCGAAAGGAGAGTGCGGATTTAGTGACGTTTTTCTTTTATAGTGACAAAGAAAAATATAAAGGGTAATTGCTGCAAACAAAGTTTTTTTTTTGTCACCTCCACTCATTGGTGCAATGTCACCTCAAGAGCAGCTGCAGCAAAACATTATAACTAGGTTTTTTATTATTATTTAAATAGTATTTGAAATTAAATAATTCTTTATTGTGATTGTTAAATATTATACTCTGAATATTTTACTCAGGAAATAAACATCAGAAATAATTTTTTTATCTAAAATTTATTGTTGGAAAAGAAAAAAAATTGAACAAAATTATTGTAAAATTCAAACAAAAGGATTTTATTGGAAAACAGTTGGGAATTGTGAAGAAGGTATTTTTCACAATGTATGTAAGTGGCTGACAGATGGCAATAGGTTTAAAAATGCCGCTTCAATCTAAAACCACTATTATGTTCAGAAAACCACTGCTAAAAACCATTGGTAAACTTTAACTACAGCTGTGTGAAATAAATTTGCCACCAAAGTGAAATTTTGTTCTGTTGGGGAAAAATTGCTGCTAGATTGACTGTGATGGTTGGATTTTGCAGATGACACAGAGGAAATCATACATTGTATGGAATTTTTGCATGTGTTTTCAAGACCCACAAAAAGAATCAACCAATTTTTTCTGACTTTGATTTTGGCATTTGGAGAGACGATTGTAGGGTTTTGACGCCTTCTAGGCACAATGATGATGTTTGTTTTGCTCCAGGATGCATCATTTGAATAATCAAGGCCGAATCTCTCAATTATGGATAGGGAATTGTAAATCTAGAGCTTTATACCATGTTGGAGTTGATGATTGAATTCCTACAACACCCCAAGGATCACCTACAATTAAAATACTCTATCACACAAGAGAAAAAGAACTGATTTGGTATGAAGCCTGAGATTTTGATTAGATGCAAACTGATAATGATTATGATGTACAATGAAACTCTTGTTATGAAGAGAAGGATAAAAATTTAGGTGAAACTCTAGGATATGATTAAATTAGATCATGACATGTGTCTGACTATTATGATGCGTGACACAAAAAAGCACATGACCAAAGTAAGCTTAAGCATGCTAGTGTAAATAGGTCCTAACAAGAACTAATTAGGCGATTTACATTTCTCACATTAACAAATAAACCTTTAATTCTTGAATAAAAGAAACATTCTATTATAATTGGAAGAGAGATTCTACCTCATGTTGTCGATCTTTAGCTTTATCCCAAAAAACAAATAAAAATGTCCACAAATAGAGCAGTTTGGCATAAAATTACTTGAATATCAATAAATATACTGACCTTGGTTCTGTAGTTACCCTAGAGTTTCCCATTTCCTATATGAATCGTTTATCAGGTGGTGTCTTTACTAGTTCTATTAATAACTAAAAGTTATAACTTATAATAATCTAGTAAATATCTATTGGGGTATTCTATTGGAATGAAATTTGAGGGGTATACATTTGCATAGACTGTACTATTTAATTTTTTATCAATATAGCAAAAGATATTGTTTCTATATCATGCTTTGAATATTATTCATATATTTGGAAAATTCAAAGTGTTTGTATGCTTCTGGTCATTTCTGTCCTGTTCTTTGGATATGTCATTTATGGTAGATTTGATGTGATTTATTGTTAAAGTAGATTTGTTTCCCATCATTTCCCAGGTAAGGACATGCGGATTATTCTCTTTGGATTTCGTCCAAGAACAAAGCAGGTTAGATATTGTATAAGAGCTGACTCATTTAAAGTTCTTGCAAATTATTTTAATTGTGAATATAAAATTCAATTTTTTTGAATTTTCGTTATATTTCAGTTGATTTAGTTAAGTTTTATTTTTTTATAAAATTAATGCTTCTCCCAAACTTAAAAAAATTCTATTTTTTTCTTTAGCTTCTTAAATATGTAGTAAATAGATATTGATAATTTCTGCAGAGGAGAGCAATTTTTGATGGACTGACAAGGTATATGAGGCCATCTCGACTTTGGGATTTGTATGCGTTCACCTGTGGTGCTCAGGTGTTCACAAACTCTGATCCAAAGGTGCGGTTACATCACGAGTATCTCAGGCTTCTTGGCAAGAACAATTTTCTGAGAAGTGTAACAAGCTTTCATAAAGAGAAAATGTATTTGGTCTCAAATAAGAGTTGGAGAATAACTGATGTAAATTCGAATTACAAACTATGCCCAACATACCCTCATCTTTTCTTAGCCCCTTCAAATATCAGGTATTGCATGGAATGGTTTATGTAGTGGTAAAGTAGCATTTTCACATTTTCAGCATTCTGCTTCTGGTTTTCAAACCGAACACAATAATTAGTGCTGGCTTAAGATTACTTAGCTAATTTCAAATGTGATTTTGTAAGTGATGAGGAGCTGTCACAAGCTGCAACTTTTCGTGCCCGGGGAAGATTACCAGTTGTTACATGGTGCCATCCTGGTATGCGCTTGTTTTTCCTTTAAGATAAGATGGTCAAATTCTGTTCACATCAAAATGAAGACTATCTTATTAAGTAGCACAGACTTACAATGCTTTGCAGATGAAAATTAGACCTGACATACTAATTGAATTGTCTAATTAAATTCTATTTATTATTTGCAATATTACAGAAAATGGAGCTGTTCTGGCACGTTCCTCACAGCCCTTGGTTGGTCTTATGATGAATTCTAGGAGGTAAGGCGTGCAGTTTCTTTAATCTCATTCCCTAGGTTCAGTGTCCTTTTTACTGATTTGGTGGATGTCTTGAAGAGCTTGTTGTGGGTGTTGAAGAAAAGTAGCAATTGGGAAAAAGTAACCCATAAAGTTATTCTTGTTGTCTATGGAGGTGTTTTAAGTTTCAAAAGTCTAATGTAGATGTTCAAGTATTTGAAGTTTCATATGCTGTGCTATGCCTTTTTTTAAGTTTTGTAATTTTTTCTATGTATTATAAGTGGTCTTTACATGAGTCATTCTCTTGTGAAACCTCATCGCAGCAATGCTGATGAAAAGCTTGTTGCTGCACTCCGTGCTCAAATACCCGGCAGCAAATATGAAAAAAGGTATGGTTATTTGAATTTCAAAAATACGTTCATTGTGTGTAGCTTTTGAGTCAGGGTTCTTGTTTCTTGGAAGTATCTTGAGTGTTATATTGGTACACTATATTTTTCTTCATTATATTGTACATGTTTGTATTTACAATCATATTAGATATTGATCTTGTTTCAGAATCACAGGCCTGTGAACATAGTAGCTACTAGTTTTCTTGAGTTGTTTTCTCCGAGTTTTGAATGTTTTTGAGTTTTTCAGCAATTGTGGCATGTTATTGTCTATTTTTTTATGATATAAAACATTATATCTATAGAAATACATTTCTTAGAATTTACCAAGCATTGGTCTTGACTGCAAAGAAATGGCGTAAGATACTACATTGGAAGGAACCGCTGTTGTAAAAGACTCAAACTGTGATTACTAATAAAAACTTAGTATTCCCTCGTTACTTTTAGAAGCATGCATATGGTGTTGGGTATAATGTTGTCATTGATGTCAAAAGTGCAGTCAATGTTGATGTCAAAGGTGTTGTCATTGTTGTCATAGATGTCAAAGTATCTGGAAGTTGCTACAGCATGCAAAGCATTTGAAGGACTGTGACAAGCTATGGTTGATAGCTCTCTTAATGTTATCATTATGCTCCGGTTTTATTAGTTCCTAATTGTCTATCACTTGTTCTGTTGATTGGGAGTATCTACATTAAGTTTTTGAGGATGGCTGCTCAGAAACAGTATGTGCATTTAGTTGCATTGTCGTAAGGGTTTGGCTCCACTTCTGCTGTAGTTAAGTGTTATGGGTTGCGTTTTGGAAGTAAGTAAAGCTACATATGAAGTATCCTATTCTAGAGTTTTAGAGGTTAAGTTTCAGCAGACAAAAAGTTAGAAGTGCCAGAGAAGAAGGATAACATGTGCCAGCTGGAGGAAGCGTGTGTATGTTTATTGGGACCAATAGAGTCTGTTGGGTAATGCATAGCGTGTTCCCTCTCCTGGTATAATGTGTAGGCTTTTGGACCTGGCCTATTACGCATTTAATTCAAGGTTTACTCTTGTGGCCGACTTGTGAATATTGTAATTATTTTCTGGGCTGACATGTAAATGTAATCATCATTGTAATGCATATATATTGTTGATCTAGGTTCATTTCTAGAGTGTGTTAAGAAAGTGTGGCGGAAGAGTTGTGCAAGTTGCTTATTAAATTAGCAGAGATGAATTAAGGTGTGCATATCAAGTTGCAGATCCAATACACACCGAATTTCCCCCACCCCCAGTATATCTGTGTGCTTAACATATGGAACTAAGAGAAAACTGTTTGGTATTATATGTCATTTATTTCTCATATCAAGATAGAGCCCAACATAAGACAATGATATGCACACATCTGTGATATTACCATCTAAAATTGATATGGACTTAGCATATATTACTTGAAATGCCATTCAAACTAAGTGTTAGCCTCTCCTTTGTGGCTATTGAAATTTGGAACTCAAATTTCATATTCTGGTTTTTCCATGGATGTAGTGGCATTCTGCTAGGTTTTCCAGTGAGTGTTAGCGTTCCTAGGAAAATGACTATAGAGATAAAGATTAAAGTCTTCCCCACATAGGGAGGCTTCAATAGAGCTTTTTTCTGCTGGACGACATCGAATATGTTGCTTGATTGTTCTGCATCTTGCTGGATCACTTAAGCCAGTCTCATTTTTGCCCTTTCATTTCGGAAGAGCTGCTTGATGAGCACACACTTATACTGAGAGGGGTGTGGGGGCATGAATCAGTAAGATAAACTTTTACTCATGTAAATTCCAACAACCATGAAAATATCAAGCACATGAGATCTACCAACTAAGAGACAAGATCATGTGGAAACTCTTTGGGAGAAAACCACAGAGAAAAGACTGACTGGATCTACCGCCCGAATCCAGCCAACAATTAAATTCCTTTTACAATTCTTTGTAGGCACCAATCCCCACCACTAAGCACCAACTTAGCAAGAGGCATCAATCTCTTTCTATTAGGAGGCACCAACCTCCAAATGAACAAAACTTTTCTCTTCTTGATTATTGCTTCTTCAAAGCATGATAATCATGTGAATCTTCTTCATAACATCTTCTTATGAGTCTGTTTGTAAATTTGCTTACATATCTGCTATAAATCGCCTTGGAAGTGTGCTATAAATCAGAAAGTTATTTCTTTAATTGCTTACATTGTTTACCCCTAACTCATCATGCATTTATACCACCTTCATGCCTCTTCACCCAAGAGAGGCGATCCAACCAAGGAGGTAGGCCACATACAAGAATGAATAAATTTATTTTATTTCCCCAAGAGGGGCGATTACACTAAGGGGGTCAGCCCATTCCTGTGAGGCCCTAAATGATATTAAATTAAACTTTCCATAAAGGAGGTCATCCAACTTATTGTATTTAAATTGATTCCCAAATAATTTCAGGAGGGTTGGCCATCTTTAATTAAATTAATTTCAATTTCCAGCGCTGCTAGGTAAAGTCTACCACCTTTTTATTTGGATTTATTCCAGCACTGCCTTCAATGAGGGTCGGCCCATCTTTGGTCTTAATGATTGCCTTGAAATATCTGATTAGTGGCCTTTGGCCTTCATACCTTTAACCCCAAACATTGCGTGTTTGACAGCAGCAAAATGATGATGGCGATTTACTCTTCTCTCCTTTGACATCAATGACAACAGTATTTCCAACACTGCTTTATGATTTCTGTCTTACTCTGAAGATTTGGTAGATATGGCTGAGGTAGTTCTCACACTTTCTATTGTTGTAACTTGTAGGCATTCTGTAAAGCTTGAAGACATTCTTTTTGTTATTGAATACAGTTAACCATTAGTGCCATGTATTTTTCAGAAAGGAAATGTGAACACCTGTTCCTTAATTTTTTCCTACATAGTACAATTTTTGATGAGAGATGTGATTAGATTATTTGTTCAGGAACTCTCATTGTTGTCTTTATGTATAGTGATAACTCCTTCAAATGTGGTTTTTTGGGTCTTTGTGGGAAAAGCAAGAGGGTTGAAGAGATGGAGCAGCAGATCAAATGTTTGTAATGGAAACAAGTAATTTCTGGCAACCACATGGTATGTTGGAATGCTGCAATCTAGTCTGAAATACTGAAGTTTGTAATGGGTTAAAGTGGTAGAGTTACTTAATATATGGAATGCCTTGGAACTTTCTACAACTTAGAGGGAATGAGGACTTGAGTGTGTGAGGGATACATAGAGGCAAATTAGAGAGCTCTGTCCTAGGAATAGAAAATGAAGATTCAGGGTGAGGAATACTTGATTTTAAGCCATGATCCTAGTTGGATGAGCTCCTCACTTTTCATTACAGGAGTAAAGACAGGCACCTTCATTAATCATAAAAGATTAATTTCCATTGCAGGGGAAGTTTCCCTTCTAGCTACTTGTTGAATGTTAAATTTCTATGTACTTAAACGCCTATATCTCATTGTCTTTCATTGTTTTGATACACACTAAGAGGCTTGTAGGCTGTCTGCAAAAACACTTGTATTCACCAAAGAAACATTAATCGTTTGGGGAATTAATCGGCAAAACAAATTTATAAGATTTTTTGAAAAAATCGTGAAAAAATCGTGAAAAAATCGGGAAAAAATCGTACTTACAAAAAAACGTAAAAAATTGCTGAAAAACAATCAAAAACTACTTTTTTAAAAATATTTAAGGGCATTTCCATAGCATAGAGATATTGTAGGCAAATAAAATAGACACTTCAACACATGAATTGTAGAAAATAGATTTTCGTTGTTTATATTCATATCGCTAATTACATTGCAAAAAAACATACCACAACATAAATAATATCTAGATGGTGATAGATGTCAAAATGTCGATTACAATATAGTTTGTGACTTTGTACAAAGTCAACCTGTAAATTAAGTTGATGCTACACAAGTTGATGATGAGTAGACACAAGAGGGATTTGGCTAAGGTTCTGCTGGATGAGGCAGTCCCTTATAGTGGCAGTGACTTACAGACTTAGATTTCTAATTTGATGCAATGGTAGTGGATGTTGATTAGGGTAGCAGCATATTTTCCAAGTTTTTTTTTGTCATTTTGCAGTTGAAACTTGCAGCCTTTGGATACTTTATTGTAATTTTTATACAATATACATACACTGACAATGAAAACAATTGTATTTGTTAATTCATTTATCAACTCTAATGTTAAATCTCAATTCAACTCTTACGTTATGTATTAAGGTTCTATAATATGTATGTTGAATGCCTTATCAATGCTATCATATGGATATTTGAAATTTCCTATATTTTAAAATTTTCCCCATTTCTTTAATAGCCATCCCCTAAAAAATAGCCTGCAAAATTTTTGTCTTGGAGATGTGTCCCCACTTTTATAGAATGCTATAAACGGTTTATAAAGAATGAAACATTTAACATATGACTCTAAGAGCTTAGTATGAAAATTATAAATTTATAAAAATGGATTATTGATCGATGTCAATACTTGGTAAAGCTTCCTTTTTCACAATTTAATGAAAATGACCTTTTATGGAGGTATTTCTGTTATGTGACTTGAGTCTGTAATCACTTGTCCAAATCTTCTCCTGTGCAGTTGATTGTTTTTAAAATCAAAACAACCTTGTGTTCAATGTGTAGTTTAGGGGATCATAGCCCTATGCCTCTGGATATTCTAATGTTTATTTGCTTGAGGACCAAACAGAAAAGATTTTTAGTTTGAATGCTGCTTGTACCAAGCTGAGGCAACTAAAAAGCCAGAAGTTATTCAAAGCAGGGCAGTGAGTCTATTGTAGATCAAATTCAACTGAATTGTTTTATGGCATTCACACAATTTATTTGTTATAGTTATCGAGTTGTATCTTATTTCTTGGCTCAGAGAAAATTCTGTTCTTTTTGCAAATTATGAAACATAGGCTGGGTAAAGGTCTTCAGAAGTAATGTTTTATGTAAGGAGACTTTATACTTTGTATTTAAGTTAAATTACAGTTGAAAAGTGTGGCAATTCATTCTTATCACATTGAACACATGTTTATATTATGATTGAATGTTCTCATCGTAATGGTCTTTGCAGAAAGCTATATATTGCTGATGCAAGGCCTAGAAAAAATGCCATTGCCAATGGAGCCAAAGGAGGTGGATCAGAATCCAAATCAAACTACTCACAGTCAGAGGTTTGTTCAGGTCCTGCAGAAAATGATGATGAGAGGGTTACGTGTTTTATAGCCTCATCCTCATTATTGTTGTGTAGGTTGTATTTCTTGGGATTGATAATATACATGCCATGAGAGAGAGTTTCAATCGACTGAGAGACTACTTGGACACACATGGTGCCACTTCTTCAGATGGTTTATCGTCATTCTTGGTTAGCTGTGCTATGAATCCTGTATTACATGCATATTGCATTTTACTTTAGGTTTATGCTTGCCTGCATTTTTTATTTTTTTCAAATTAGACACTGGTTTTCGCTGATTTATAATATGTTTTTACAATTTTTCTTGTATGTTCCACCAAGTTCCCATTTTGTGGGGGTCGGTAATAGCGGGAATGCAAAAAGGGTATTTCTAGAGGAATCTAGAATTGATATTTGAATAGGAAAGTAGCTTGGGTATGGGGGAAGGTGAAGGGGTGGCCAAGATGCATGCGGGTATGCAGTATTTGGGAAATGGGAATGTTGGTTGGAGGGCTGAAGGGTGGTGAGAGGGAGAAGGAATGGGGATTTGTCCATGTGGATACACCATGTCAAGTGATTTTGACCATTTAGATTTTCTGCAATTTACATAATTGATATTTTTGAATATCTTTGACTCATCAACTACCATGTTGAAAGGCCTCAGGGATTGTAGGATTATGGTTTCTATTATTCCACATTTCTGTTTATTTTACTTTTACTCTTTATAGCACCATTGCAAGGAAAAAAAACATTGTCTCTCAATGAATGAGATAATTTGAGTTCTTATGTATAAGCATATGAACTTAAGCTATTTATTACATTGATTGTTTTATATGAATAATGGTTACAATTTATTTGAAAATACAGTAGCCACGGGACTTAATGTGTCATAAAACATAAATTTAACATATTGAAATGACAATTGTCAAGAATTGGGATTTCTTAACAAGAAGATTTTCTTGAAAGAAAGAGAGTACACAATAAGGGTAATCTTTGTGGGATAGATTTATTGTCATGCCCTGCCAAACTAAGAGATCACAACTTTGGTAATTGCAGCCCCTGAATTATAATCTAGGCGGTGGGATCAAAAGATCACAACATTGTATCGTGGCCTTTCACCTTGGCGAGGACACAAATATGTTAGGAAACAGATTGCAACATTAATAAATCCAATGATAGAATAAATGATAAAAGGGATTCTATGTGAGGGGCCGACCATCAATGAACCATCAATTCAGATTATCATTTCAAAGCAGCAATTAGAAACACAATCACTGATACATACAATTTAAGTAGCAATCCTTTATAAAACAATCAAGTATTATCCAAGATTGACATTGTCAATCCATCAAGAAATATCAATCAGCAATAGTCTAGCAAATACACCAAGTTATCGATTTTGAATTCTAGGTAGTATTTTCAAGTCAGACAGGGTTCAGGCTCATGGGGTTGGTTAAGGGTTGAAACGACGGTGTATTTTCACGCCCTTGACAAGCGAGGGACGCTGTCCTTGGTATTGCCATTGTTGAGTTAGGAGTAGGGTCCTCTAATCCAAAATTTTTGCAAAGTATTTGTGGAGAATTCACGATTTGATTAACTTTAGATATTGTGCTATTATTTATTGACCTGATTATATATTATAAATTTATAATTTTGGATAAAACTATTATCACATTTTGAGTGAATATTATTGTTTTTAAGAATATCCTAAAGGGACATTACAATTCATATTAGAGCGATCTTGTGAGTCCGAGCATCAAAAAAGTTAGTATTTGCAATTAAGCCAAAGAGCTCAAATAGCCTTGGAAAGAGAGTTGAAAACTAGAAGCAAGTCAAGGTAATCAAATGGGTCTTGAGGGAAATCAAGTAAATGAATTGAAAACTTATATGTAGAGACAAGAACAAACAACACAATTGCTTCTCTAAGCAATTCAAAACATGAATAATACAACTAGTGGTCTTAGGCCTGATCAAACCAATGAAAGAGATGTTAATTCAAACCACTCCGAGAATAACAATAGGATTCCATTAAGACCTTCACCTAGAGTTACAAGGCCTACATTCTTACCCAACATGGCAGCAAATGCCTTTGATGAATATGCGGAAGTATATTCAAGAATTGATCTTGACCTTAGAAGGCATATTCAATTTAAAGAATATTATAATGTAAGGTTGAAGAGGAGAAGCAAGGCAGCTCAGCAACGAGTTACGACAAAAAGTAAGATGACTCTTCCCACTTTGATGGTTTGGGGAAGGTCATTGCCCGAGAGCATGGATTCAAAAACTAGATACCTATCTTTCTTTTAGTCTTGTGACAAAAGATGAAGCTATGAAATTTGCCATTCTTCACTTAGAGGAAATAACACATGAATGGTGGCATCATGGGCTAATCACACAAGGGCATCATCTCATTGTAATATACGATGAATTGACACAAAGACTTATATAGAAAGGTTTGATAGGAAGAACTCAAAGATGCATTTAAGTAGTTAACACACCTAATACAACAAGGTTCCACATAAGAATATGTAACAAAATTCCAAAGGATCTGTATCATGGTGCCTAATATTACTAAAAGTAGACTCAAGCTTTTTTATCTAAGGATTCTCTAAATCAGTTGAGGATTGGTTTGAAATTTTGAACCATTGTCATTACTAGATTCTATTTGAAGGGTCTTAAATTTGGAAGACTCAACATCTAAAAACAAGACCTATTGCAAGGGGTCACACAAACAACCCTTTGCCAAGGATAATCGGAAACCAAAAGCATTGCCTCCTCAGTCCAACAAGGAAGAAGAATATTTGAAAGAGCTTTGAAATAAGAATTTATGTTTCCATTGTAGAGAACCATGGAAGCCGAGTCATCAATGCTCCAAGAAGGGATAACTCTACAAATAACGGATAAGGAGAGAGAATTTGACAATTTGCAAGTGGTACATTGGCCACATTTTTTAGGGGTACTCAAGTATTGCCTCTTTAGAATTCGTAGTGTTTTACAAGTACAAAAAGTGGTTGTCTTAGTGTATAGTGGTGCTACACATAACTTCATTGATGAAGGTTTAGTAATGAGGATGAAATTAAAAATTGAGAACTTTGAAGCTTTCAATGTAGTCATGACAGATGGATTGACTACACCTTGCACACAACAAATTCAGCATTAAGCATTACCTTGGGGAGGCATTAAATCAATGAAAATTTCTACGTGTTAAACATGGGTGATATGGATGTGGTTTTAGGTAGTCAATGGTTACATTTGTTAGGTAGATACTATCAAGATTTTCAAAAGATGGAACTATGTTTCCAACATAATGGCAAGGAAGTAATTCTACATTGTCTATCAAATGGATCTCCAAGGTTGCGTTGTCCCAAAGGAAGGAGAATATAACAAATGAAATTATGAGAACAAATAACAACCTTTATGCTAGCCACTTCTTGGATCCTTAATTACCCAATGAAAGGTGAGAAGAATTTTGAAGGTGTACCATAAGGATATAGACCAAAGAAACGGGACTTGGACTCGACTCGGACTCGACAAGGCCGACTTGGACTCGGACTCGGGATTCGGCTCCAGACTCGGCTGGACTCAGGAAAGTGAAAAACTCAAGAAATTTAGAGATTTTTAAAGATTTAAAACATGTTTCAGACACCCTTTATTGAATACACCTTAAAGACACAATAACATCATCAAACTCGGCTCATTTGATTACATACACAAGTATACATCAATCACATAAGCGTAAACGCAAATTGTAGCTGAAGAAAAGAAGAAACATAGATATATAAATATTGTCAAATGTATACAATATTACAAAACTCATGGAATAAAAAATCCATGTCATCATATGATCATCATCAAATGTTTCATACAAATACCAAAGGTAAATACAACTACAAGCCTATGGCTCAGAGGAGCATGCACCCTCTCACCCTGGCCCCCTGTGAAGGCGTTTAAGGTAGGTCCTGGATGATTCAACAGCCATAGTCACTCCCCATGACACGATGCCATGCTCACCAACATCAGGAACAACTGTGTCACTCTGAGTCTCAGTATTTCCTATCTTTGCTCGTGCTCTCTGCTCCTCCTCTGCCATGGCTACAGCCTCAGCCTCTATATCTACCTGGTTGATCCAATCAGTGTCATCATCACTAAAGACAGCTGCAGAAATCTCAAGATCTGTTTGACTTTCATTGGCCCACTCTGCTTCAAGATCAACCTCATCTAGAATGATAGGAGAGATGTCAACTAATGCATTCTTTCTCATTCTCAGGCGGAGGTTGTAGTGAACAAAGACAAGATCATTCATCTTCTCCATAGATAATCTATTGTGCCTCTTGGAGTTTATGTGCTCAAACATACTCCAATTGTGCTCACAACCTGATGCCTGCATGGTTGGCTCAAGATGCGAATGGCCAACTTCTGAATATTTGGTGTTGTTGGGCCAAAAAAGCTCCACCAATGATCTGAGTTTGAAATGAGAAAAGTAAATAAAATCAGTCTCACTCATGAACTCATTTAACAAGTTACAATATACAATAATACTAAAATTAAGCCTTGCAATTTATTTTTACCTGGCATCATAGTTGCCCTACCATCTTTGGCGACAGGACGAGAGAAGGTCTCCCCTTGTGCATCTGAGAACAACTGTAGCTCTCGAATAAGGTCTATCTGAGAAGTAACAACAGGTCCCATCTTCTCCATGATTGAGTATAGCCCATTAAGGATCTCCACATCAGCCCTGAAAGAAGGGATAAAACAGAATGCCGGATTCAGATAATAGGCTGCTGCATGGATGGGCCTATGAAGCTGATGATGCCATCTCCTATGAATGATCTCCCAAATGGGACCATACTTGCTCTCATCTCCTCCATAGACGAATCTGATGCCCTCCTTTGCCCTATCCATGCCCTCATATTTATAGCCCATTGCGGGCTTATCTCCATCCACAACTCGCAACAAAACCACCAAGGGCTTAACAAACTGCAAAATTAAAAATATTGTGTAATTTAGAAAAATGAGTAAATAAGAGAATACATATAATAAGTTATAAAACATGAAGTTAAATTGTAGAATTTATAAAAAAATTACCTTCACTATCTCATCACAAGGGACCCAAAAGCCTTGCTCATAAAAAATGCAGTCTGCCATATCTTTCCCTGCAGGGGTGGTAGCATAGGATGAGGAAGACCACTCCTCACCAACAATCATACGTCTCAAGGCAGACTTAGACCTAAGCATGGACTGCAATGTGAGGAATTTTGTGGCAAACATTGTGATTCTTGGAGGACGCAACTCCTTCTGCTCCGTGTATTGTCTCATAAGAGCCAACACACATGAATGATTATATACAAATTTGCAGACATTTCTTGCCCTTTCTACACATCTCTTGACCCTTGGGATTTTTCCAATATCCTGCAACATGAGGTCAATGCAATGAGCAGCACATGGAGTCCAAACTATAGATGGGTGCCTCTCCATCAATAGTCTACCTGCAACAACATAATTTGTTGCATTGTAAATTGTAATTAATGGAGGTACAAACTACAAGATAGTAATTAATTTGCAAACAAAATTAGTTTGTAATCAAAAGTTTACCCGCAACAACATAATTTGCTGCATTGTCGGTCACCACCTGTACCACGTTCTCCTCACCCACATCATCAATCACCTCCTCTATCTGCTCACATAGGTAGGTGGCATTCTTGCAATGGGCAGAGGCATCAATGGACTTGATGAAAACGGTGCCCCCTGAAATAAAAAAATAAAGCTAGGTCAAGGATCATTCAATAAACCATTAGATAAAAAATAAAAAATTAAAGACTATATGAAACTAAAATTAATCAATCACCTGCGGAAGAAACAAGAAAATTAAGGAGAGTTCTATTTCTACTATCCGTCCAACCATCAGTCATGATGGTGCAACCTTTAGTGCTCCATATCTGGCGTTGTTCATCTAAATCCTTCTTCACATCATCCACCATTTGAGACAAAATGGGTCCCCTCAAATCACTCTCACTAGGGGCTTTGAACCCCGCCCCGCATATGGTAATGGCATCAACCATTTCTTGCCAATAAGGAGACATGTCGCAAAGAAACTCAATGAGATAAGTTAAGTATAAAAATTCAATGAGATAAGTTAAGTATAAAAATTCAATGAGATAAGTTAAGTATAAAAATTAAAACAATCAAAGTTATCAAACATAAAAGTTAGTAAAACATTCACCTGGCTACAAAGAATGGAATACAACTGTAGCTCCAAAACCTGCCAATTGCCATTTTAGTAGCATCATGGACCTCCTTGTTCTAACCCATGCCCTCAAGCGACGGTTGGGACCGAGGAGTAGTGCGAGGCACAAAGAAGGAATCCAACCTAGATTTACGAATCCTAGGTCCAATGCTAACACTCCCACTACAACTACTAGTGCTAGGAGCATGAGAAGTGGCGGTGGCACTGCCACTTATAGAAGCAGAAGCAGAAGCGGAAGCACCAGTAGTAGCAAACTGAGTGGGACGATATGGAGGTAAGGAAGAAGGGCCTCCAACACAACCTAACTGTGTCCCTCTTCCTAAAAATGTCTCTCTCCCAATGGCCGCTCGATCCTCCTTTTGTTTCTTTTTTCTTTCAATTTCCTTAACCATTACATAACATTCATGTACGGCCTCAGGGACTGCTTTTAGGCATGGTTCGGCATCATGTCCACGCACACTAGCAATATGGTATTTCAGTCTATATATACCTCCATGGAATATTGTTTTGCAAAATGTACATTTTGTTTGCCCCTTTCCTTGCCTTGGAAAATCCTCATGATACTTCCAAACAGGGTCCTTTCTAATGGGGGGTCTAGAAGCTGAAGTAGACATTTTAGGATAGTTTTGTGAAACTTGAAGTTGAGGCAAATAATAAAGTGAAGTTTGCTGCAATAAAACATTACAAATACAAAATAAAATTAATACATACATTCAAAAAAACTAAAGTAGGGTTTGTCAAACCCTACTTTAAAAAAAAAGAAATTTATAAACCCTACAGAGTACAACTCTACAACTACATACAAACATACAAAAGATTTTGAAAGAAAATGTAAAACTTTCAAAATAAATGAATAGAAAATGAAATTTTTGCATACAAGAAACAAAATAATCTTCAAAAAAAACAATCTTACCTCTTACAACAAGCTTGAAATGAGCTGCAAACTCTTCCTATCCAACTCTTGATGCACCAAATCCAAACACAATGCAGCTCCAATGTGACAAATTGAAGAAAACTTGAGCTTCCTCCTTGCTGGTTTTTCTTCTATGCACCCTTGTTTTTCTTCCCAACTCACTTTACTCCTCCTATTTTTGCAAGTGAATGAAATGAAGGTCACTTTTAGGGATAGGAGATAATTAACAAAAAAAAAACGGAATTGAAAAAGCATTGCAAACTAATTTTTTTTTGGTCTTTACTTAAGCTTGACACCGGCCGAGTTTGGCTAGTCTGGCGAGTTTACTCGCGAGACTCGAACGAGTCCGAGTCCGAGTCCTAGGGACTCGCCGAGCATGACTCGGACTCGGACTCGTCGAGTTCAGGTGAGTCCGGGCGAGTCCCGTTTCTGTGGTTGAAAGTATATCAAATACTTTGTCAGGCTCCACCAACTATTCAAAAGCCAACATACATATGGATAGATTTTGATTATCGATGCCAGGTGTGGAGCGCGTAGCCAACGAAAATGCCACAACAGATTTCATCGCCGATAATGAAAGACACATCCACTTTCACTGCAGGTTTATTTAAAAATTGGAAAGAGATGGCTTATGTGTTTTGACTGATGTTTTCCATTTAAATATTCAAAATCAAAGTTTTAATACTCAGACTTGCCACGGACTCGGCAAACCAAAAAATTGGACTCAGACTTGGACTTGTGAAAGACTTGCGAAAGACTCGGCAAAAAAAAAAAAAAACCGTAGTTTTACAAAAAAAACATAAAGAAATTAATGAATTTAGAGAACATAAGAGCCATAATTGAAACATTACACATGCCATATGATCTCCAAACACTCAATATTTGAGATTTCATCATTCATACTCATAGTTTCAAACTCTAAAATGTATAATAGCAGCATAAGTTTATAAATGTTTACAAAATTACATATAATGATATGTCCAACTCCAAATGTGAAAAACAACAATGAACAAACTAAAGAGAAGGCTGCATCTTCCTCTTTGTATTTCTCCTAATATAGCTCAATTTTTCAGGCCTTGAGCTAGAAGTAGTAGTAGTGGGTGTTGTGGTATCTAAATGGTGAGATGATTCATCTTCTAAATCAAAGTCCTCATCTTCGTCCTCCTCCATTTCATCCAATCTTGCTCCTTTTGCTTCTTCTGCTGCTCCTCTCTCTATTTCTGCAAGTTCTTCTTCGGTAAGGAAGACATCATCACCATCATTTTGTTCATTTAGTGTCCAATCACCATATGGATCAATTTCATCCAATTCAATGGCCTCATGTGAAACACCCTCCACCTTTCTAGCTCGAAGGCAAAGGTTGTACCTGTTGGGGTACACTTTATCATAAACCGAACATTAGAATAAAATATCCAAGGATACTCTATCCTCACCTGAACAAAATCACTACTTGTGCCAAGATTGCGAGAAAGACCACAAGGCGACTCCAAGGTCTATATGTGCGAACAGGCGACTTTATGTTGGATAGCTTTCTTGGTTATGTATGCTGAAATACAAGGGGGACTTATGCTTGACTAATAATTCACAAGCTAGGACTTAGAAGAATATGGCAATGAATGCTCTCTTTTTTTTTTGTTTTTGGATTTTTGGATTTTGGACTTCCTCAAAAAAGGATAAAAACAATAAGGGTTCAAAAGTTCTATGCTACTCCTATGAACTCAAGAGATGGTAAAGACCGGGTGAAACAAATAACAACACTTTGTTTCGCCACACTTGGACAACTACGCAAAGCGGGTGCAATCTTCTAAGGTTATGCTCAAGATTTTCATAATTATGAATAATACCATCAATCGAACAATATTTACTGAAAGTAGAAGTTAAAGCATCCACATCATAAGCTTAGGCTAACTTTACACATTGAACGAAAATCATCCATCCAAATAAACTATGAGCAAGAGTTTCACCAATCTAAACTATCAAATCCTTCATTCATCTAACAACTTTGAAAAACAAATCTATTCTATTCTATTCTACTGTTGAAGAAAGTATGCAACCATGCAACCACTTAATAACAACAAGATTTCAAAGCAAAATCTGCAAAGGAACTTTTTATTATTCAAGTAGCTCTAAGCAACAATTTCATAAATCTCTCCACACAAATGAAATGAGAGAATGAGAGTTTATATAGAGTTCTGAAAAATGAATGAAAGGCCGAGATCGATCTAAGATCAACAACTGAGATCATGACAACACAACCTTAGGTAGAGTTTCCCAAAATAAAACTAGAGACAAATGCATGCTAGAAAAGTGGCGTGAATAGTCATTTCCTAGGAAGGCACATCCTTATCTTGTTGATTGGTAGTGTGTTCAATGAATTTGGACACAATCATGTTGAGCTCCTCCATGGTGACATGTGACAGCATATTGATCCTATATTCCCATCTGTCGAAGTCGTTTGCACAAGTGGCAAATGCAATCTCCCATTCCAGCTCTTGTTTATGGAAGGCATCTTGGATGGACAAGAATTGTGATGTCTTGGTCAAATTTTTCTTCAGGACTGGTCTTGTGACGATGTAGAAAATCTCCTGAGTTCTGAGTTTGAGATTTTTGAGTTGCATATCACTTTCTCGGATGGTCTCCTTTTCAAGCACCTCAATAGTTATAAGGAGAATTTTGTTTTGTATTCCCTTAATTTGCTCCTCGGACTTAACACTTTCAGCCTTTACCTTCTTCAGGACTTCACTACGTGCAACCAATGCCCAATGCCATGCGTTGAAGTCATATGCGGCTCCTGCTGCAATTATCTTTCCATCAATTAGTTCCTGTTTAGGCATGCCTTTCAATATTCTAAGGCACATGATAACTTTGTCTTGAATATCTTGGAGGTCGGCCCATGCTTCTGCCATGTTTGCAATTCTGGAAAGCAAGAAGGAAGTCTGTCCATATGTCAGCATCAATTTATCTATGAACGTGGCTGCTTCTTCTCTTTTTGCCTGCCATCCACTTTTTAGCTTCTCTAGCTGTCACGTTTTCTTCCTCAGGATTTTCAGTTGCTCCTTGTGAAGGGTTTAGAAGTAGAGGAATTGCTGCATTGCCCTGGTTAAGTGGCTTGGTCAGGTGCTGAATGTATTCCTTTAGATGCTCAATTTCCTTCTTATATTCTTTTTTCTTTCTTACCTCTTTATCTATTCTTGCCTTCATGGAAGTGACTGAATTGTCTAAGTCTTCCACCTCTTGACCTTTGGTAGTTGGTCCCAAGTCAAAAGTGGTAATTTCATACTCAAAATTCAATCTTCGAAGACAAGATCATTGAGCCGCTTTTGTGTCAATCTATTTCTCTTCTTTGTGTGAATGCTCTCAAATACACTCCAATTTCGTTCACACCCAGAAGCACTGCATGGCTGAGACAAAACACGAACGGCTATCTTTTGAAGATTAGGCTTGCCAACACCATAATTCTCCCACCATTAATCTACAAAAAACATTTAGAAATATTAGAATTGAGAAACAAATGTAACAATCAAGTTTGTAGTTTTTTTCTCGCAGTATTGAACTAAGTTACTAAATATTTTACTTGGTTGTTGTTTTCCTTTCCTATCAATTGCTAGTTGTGATGAGAAGAGTCTCCCCTTTGCACTCTTGTAGATCTTGAACAATGAACATTTCCAAATTCATAAATAGATAGTCAAAGTGTCAAACTCAAATTCAATAATGAACATTTCCATATTCATAAATATAGACTCATAGAGCAATTGCAAATGTCAAATCTCACCTCCAACTCATCAAAAACCTTGTCTCTCAACTCAGGATCATGTACCATCTTATGAATGCATGAAATAACACCTGCCATGACCTCCTCATCAGCCCCAAATGAATTAGAGAAGTAGAATTTTGGGTTCAAGAAGTAGGCGAAGGCATGTATCTTTTGGGGGAGTTGGTTTGTCCACCTATGATCAATGATGCGCCAAAGGATTTCACATTTTCTTGTATTTCCACGATAGTAATGTGAAATGGCCTCTTTGGCCCTATCCATGGCCTCTTTGGCCCTATCCATGGCCTCATAAATGAAACCCATTGGCATGCCCTCTCCATCCAACATACGAAGAACCCTTACCATAGGTTCTGTCACCTAAAAAAATGAAAACAAATTTTAAATTAGTACAAGATTAACCCCTAAAAAATTAAAATCTGCAAATAGATTATCTTGTATAAAGTTTACGTTTGTGTTTTTTACTTACTGCAGTCAACTCCTCTCCACTTTTGCTGAACCCTTCATAAAAAACAATGCTTACAATCTTCTCTGCTTCAATTCTTTTGGAGTATGCAGACCCCAACCAAGCATCAGAGACAAACATTTGCTTAAGATGAGGAATGGCACTAAGATTGCCGTGCAAAGTGATGAAGTGGCTAGAAAATCGTGTCACTCTAGGTTGCACAAGGTCCTTGCCATTTGTGTGTTTTCTCATTAAAGCAAGCACCTAATTATGGTTGTAGATGAATTTGGTGACACTTCTTGCATATTCAACCACCTTTTTCACCCATCCAATCTTCCCAATGTCCTCTAGCATCAAGTCCAAGCAATGTGCAGCACAAGGACTCCATGTAATCGTAGGATGCCTCTCCATAAGCATTCTACTTGCAGATACATATGCAATTGCGTTGTTCATGATAATTTGGACAACATTCTCAACTCCAATTTTCTGAACCACCCCATCCAATAGATTACACAAAGTCTTTGCAATTTTTATTTCATTTGAGGCATCAATAGACTTTAGGAATACCATTGCACCATTTGAAGCCACCAAGAAGTTGAGAAGAGTACTATTCCGTCCATTTGTCCATCCATTAGATAAAACGCGGCATCCTTTTCTCCTCCAATATCTTTTCTGATCATCAACCACAACTTGTGTATTTCTTACAGCTTGCTCTAGCAATGGCCAACTGAAGTCATGACCTGTTGGGGCCTTAAACCCCTTACTTGCAACTATTAATGCATTAACCAAACTTTCCCAATACACACTGTTTGCTGCATTGAAAGGTATATTATTGTAAAACCAAAAGTTTGGTGCTGATATTTTTGCTTGTTCATGCTTCTCTCTATTCCATCCTGTACCTTCAAGTGAAGGTTGTGGACCTGGAACATTGTGTGGTACAAAAAAAATAGTGTCTTATCTAACAGGAGTGCCACTAGTCTCACCCTCATTGTCACCAAAAGATGAATGTGACTGACGACCACGAGTGTGATCAATGGGACCCAAAGTGGACAATGTGGGATTCATTGCAATTGCAATGGCTTGTTTTGTTTTTTGCCATTCTTTTGTATATCATGTTCAACAAGAAGGGCCTTCATCTCTCTAACAATCTCTGGAGTTGATTTGGGGCATACATCCACACCATATCCAGGCATTTGTGCACGGTGGTATTTTAATCTATTGATTCCACCAGTCATCTATTTCGTACATTTGGTGCAAGTGACCTCCCCCTTTTTGTTTCCTGGAATCCCATACTTCCATGCTTTATCTCTTTGTCTTGCTGACCTTGGGGTTGCCCTTGGAGTTGAACTTGCCATTGCTGATTTAACATGAAAGAAAAAACAATCAGCAGGGTTTTGTGGAAAATCAACAAAAAAATGATAATGAATCATTTGGGAAAAATAACATTTAAAAACAAGAAAAAAATATAAGGAAATAAGCTAGGAAAAGAAATAGATTTTTTTTTGGCAGCTTATCCCCTTGTTTTTCAAGATTTTTTGGATTTTCAAAATGTGGAAATGAAAAAAAGAGACGAAAAATCCTTACCTAGATCTCTTTTTCTGATTTACTCTTCTTTCCTCTCCTCCTTCAAAACCTACAAACCCGATTTCACCAAGAAAGAATGCCAAATGAATGAAAAATATTAAAAAAACAACTTTTTAAGCTTGCTGGGCATGTTTTTTGGGTCGCGCGAGTCCAGCAAAAGGCTCGCGAGTCCGAGCGAAAGACTCACATGAGTCCATGCCAAAGACTCGTGAGTCCTTGGGAAGGACTCGTCTCGCGAGTCCTTGGTGAGTTGACTCGTGAAGCCAATGGACTCCCAAGTCCGTGATGAGTCCACGAGTCTTAAAACTATGTTCAAAATATTTAGAAACACACTTGCTTTGTACATGACTGATAAACCATCAAGAATTACTATGTTCAACTAGCACTAAACTTAACATAGAACAACTCTGATGATGTGATCTGCAAACATATGTATTATTAAACTTTTGCACCTTGAACATGCTAACATCAATGACAAACATGCTAACATACTAGAGAATTAATGTTTGATTAACTTTTGGTATTGTGTTATGATTTATTGACCTGATTATATATTATAAATTTGTAATCTTGGATAAAACTATTATCATATTTTGAGTGAATGTTATTGTTTTAAGGAATATCCCAAAAGGGGACATTATATTTGTAATGTCCTTGTGTAATATCCCACTAATTTTTTTTGATTTTTTAGGCCAATAACAATTCATCCACAACAAATAACCCGTTAAGGTTAGAGGAATAAACCAAACAACTGAAAGGGAACCCATCCACCTTTTGTTCATCGAGAGCCCAAATTGGGAGGGTGAGAGCATACGGTGTTCCGGGGATTGTCAGCAACAATAATCAAACTGAAAATTACAATGCATGGGCCGCAAGCCAGCCCCTTCTGTTTATCCAGGAGGATAGAAACTAAACTCTTGGCAGTAAACCGATCAAGGAAAATTACAAGAAATTGAAGTTCACTCACTCTACCGCGTATTTCAGCGGGAGGACATTACATTAAACAATTACTCTACCGCGTATTTCAGCGGGAGGACATTACATTAAACAATCACTCTACCGCATATTTCAGCGGGAGGACCATAGCATTGAACTTATCACTCGACCACTTATTCAGCGGGAGGATTGATTACAAAAACTGAATTACAAAACTTAGAAGGCGGCAAGCCAGCCTCTTCCACTTATGCAGTGGGGATTACAAATGAAAGCAGATAGAATGGGATGATCAGTACTACTGAAACAACCTTACAATATAGAGATGAGATGAGAAGATTAACTGCAGATTTCAACAACAATACTGTAATTTTCTGTCACACTGATCTGTAGGCTGAAAGTACAGTTTTAGTAGCTCATGGAAACATCAAAACACTCATAACTCACTCAATTTTTACCCGAATTGATTCAAACCAATCCCAATCCCACCGTACATCCAATGCAATGACAACCAATCAAAGCCCCAACCCAAACAAGCCCATTTTTATTTTGCATGCATCCCAATGCAACACAGAAAACCCACGCCTAGACTAGGAATTTCGATTTTGTCTAATAAAATCATTGCTCAAACAAAATAGCTAGAAATTCACACAATGTATCGCCATGGCACGGAAGGAAGAATGAGCCGGTACCCAGATGGATGGAGTCGCCTGGTTGGGAGGTATGAGCAAATTTCACTTTCAGTAGTCCCGCGACCAGCAACCAAAAACAGTCAAGTCCATGATCAATCGCTCCATAATTCTGCAACTCATTAACCACTCTGCAATGGAAACACAAGGGCACAACTAGGTACTATATTGCAAGTACGAAACTGAGACTCAGCTAGGAAGCCAACTTCGAAGCTCAGATTTTTAGTAGCCAAACTCGCAGCATAACGATGCATTTTTTAAAGATATGCAAATGGGAGCCCAAGCCTCATATTTATAACTTCACTCTTCAAATTCAAATGACATTCCTCAAAATTCCACGCCTTGCATTTGAATTTCATTCCACTACATGTGGACCCAAGTGTAGCGCCACATTCTTCTAAGTCAAAACTCACGCCCAAGAAGGGGGAGGACCCACGTTAAACACTTAGGCAAATAATGGCGATGCAAAAGTGAAATAATATTCTTCTAAAATATTTCTCATCTTATAGTACACTTGAATTTCGCCAAACTTAGGATAAAATAGGCATTAATCCCAAATTTAATAAATCAGTAGCCAATAAACAGATTAATTAAATATTAACCTTAGGATAAGGAAATAATATTTAATTATGTCGCAAATGACTCCCGTACTGATTATTATTAGAATCAGGATGAAACTGAGCCTGGATGACCACATAACTGTTGTAGAATCAGAACCCTGTCTACTGCCAAAAATAGAATTGTGCCACACAGCCAGTTATTAAAAATAGTAAGTCAAGAATTAATGCTTAGAAAAGCATGATCATCGCGACCAGAGGCAAAACAAGGAGAACTCAATAGGACAGTAACACCAGAATGGTCATTCCCTTACTTACTAAAAATAGTAAGTCCTCGTTTCATGAATGCTAGACCCTCATTCCTCATTCCACCTAGCCTACGGGTCTTAGGAATAGGCTAATGGACCACTAAAAGAGCATCAATGAGAAGGGGACATTATAGTCCGCCCTCCTCAAAATTGCTTGTCCTCAAGCAACTGTAAGGCTGGATGCAAGAAAATCTCCTCATTTTCCCACGTAGCATCCTCTGCTGGTAGATTCTTCCATTTGACCAAGTATTCCCTGATCACTCTTCTCCTCAAGGTTCATTCCCTGAATTCAAGGATAGCTTTTGGAACCAAAACCAACTCTCCCTCCTTATCAAGTGGAGGTAACTCAGCTGAAGCAACAACATTATGTCCCAAAGCCTTCTTAAGGCGAGACACATGAAATACATTATGGATCCTGCTGCTTGCTGGTAATTCCAACTCATAAGCCACTTGTCCAACCCTTCTGCTGACTCTGAAAGGCCCGTAGAATCGAGGCTTCAATTTCTCAACCCCACTCTTCTTGAGAGTAGACTATCTGTAGGGCTGGAGCCTCAAATAAACCATGTCGCCCACCTTAAAGGTGCGCTCAATACGCTGCTTATCAGCATACAACTTCTGCTGATTTTGTGCATGCTGGAGATTGTCCCTCAAAATTCTCAGAATATCTTGACTTTGCTGCATCATATCCTTTGCCTGAGGGGTTCTGCTATCACCAAATACCAAGTCTGCGAAGTTAGGAGCTTCATAACCATATAGTGCCATAAATGGTGACATCCGAATGGACATGTGATAGGAAGAATTGTGACAATATTCCCCTAGGTGAAGCCATCTCACCCAAGTATTCTGCTGCTCGGAGACATAGTTTCTGAGATAACCTTCCAACCGCTTATTCACTATCTCGGTCTGCCCATTAGTTTGAGAGTGATAACTGGTGCTTGGAGTGAGCACGGTACCACACAATCTGAAAATCTCCTGCCAAAAAGCACTTAGGAACTTGCTGCCCCTATCACTCACAATGTTCTTCGGTAAACCATGCAATCTGAACACCTCCAAGAGGAACACTTCAGCAACTTGTGCTGCTGTAAAAGAGCTGGTGATGGCGAAGAAATGAGCAAACTTTGTAAGTTTGTCCACCACCACATAAATACTATCCTTCCCTTGAGCCCGAGGCAACCCCGTGATGAAATCCATGGAAATACTTTCCCATTTTTGACCGAGAATAGGCAAGGGTTGTAACAAACCAGCAGGTAGGGTGTGCTCATCCTTGTTCTTCTGACATGTATGACACTCTTTAATGTACTTCAAAACATCATTTTTAAGCCCCTTCCAAGAGAATCTCTCCCTGATCTGCCTGTATGTCTTGAAATAACCTTGGTGACCAGCAAGGGGGATGTCATGGAAAGTCTTCAAAATCTTCTCTTTTGACTGAGATTCAGGTACTAGGAAGATTCTTCCCTTGTACAGTATCAATCCCTCAACCAATTTGTACCTTTCATCATGAAAAGTACCTTCTATAAGGCTGATTGCAAACTGATTTTTGGCATAATCAGCAAGCAATAACTCTCTCCAACCAGTAGTAAGCTCGCAGAGTGAGCTCAAATGGGGCCTCCTGGATAAGGCATCTGCCACCACATTGTTTTTCCCTTTAACATACTCAATATCGAAGTCGTAAGCTTGTAGCTTACTCACCCATTTCTGCTGTCTCTCATTCAGATCCTTCTGATGCATGAAGTGCATAAGACTGTTGTGATCAGTCTTAACAATGAACTTACTCTCCACCAAATATTGTTTGAATTTTGCAAGTGCATGCATTATGGCAAGCATTTCCTTGTCATAAATGGAATATAGTCTCTTAGGACCTCTCAACTTTCTGCTCTCAAAAACTATAGGGTGCTTATCCTGCATGAGGACCGCACCAACACCTTTTCCAGATGCATCACATTGTAGCTTAAATGGCTTGGTGAAATCAGGTAATGCTAAAACTGGGCAGGAGCTCATGATCCTCTTAAACTGCTCAAGTGTTGCTTGTGCCTTTTCGGACCATTCAAAAGCCCCTTCCTTGGTAAGATCTGTAAGGGGGGCAGCCAACTGAGAATATCCCTTTACAAATCTCCGATAGAATCCACACAACCCCAAAAATCCCCTCAAATGTGTTATGTTTTCGGGAGTAGGCCAATCAATGATAGCTCTAATCTTTTCAGGGTCTACCTTCACACCACCCGCACTGATAATGTGACCAAGGTAGAGCAACTCTTCCATCCCAAATTCACATTTGGATTCCTTGGCAAACAGGGATTCAGATTCTAGTATGTCCAACACTTCATCCAACTGCTGAAGATGCTCTTTCCAAGATCTGCTGAAAATTAGGATGTCATCAAAAAATATCACAACAAACTTCCTCAATGTCCTTGGAAGATTCCATTCATGCATGACTGGAATGTAGCAGGAGCATTAGTCAAACCAAAGGGCATGACTAGGAACTCAAAGTGCCCAAAGTGGCACCTGAAAGCAGTCTTTTCCACATCTGAAGCTCTCATTCTAATCTGATGGTACCCCGATCTGAGGTCAATCTTGGAGAAAAATACTGCCCCATGTAGCTCATCAATGAGCTCATCAATCCTCGGAATAGGATACCGATTCTTGATGGTCTTCTTATTCAGGGCTCTGTAATCCACACACATGCGCATGGTCTCATCCTTCTTTCTCACCAAAACCACAGCTGAAGCAAAGGGGATTTTGCTAGGTCGGATGTAACCCATGTCAAACAATTCTTGAATTGCTTTCTCAATCTCATCCTTTTGCTTTTTTGGGTATCGGTAAGGAGTAGTCATGACTGGCTTAGCTCCTTCCTCAAGCTCAATAATGTGCTCGGCTTCTCTTTCAGGAGGTCTGCCAGGAGGTGGGTTTTCGAACACCGTGCTTCTCTTAGTTATCAAGACTTGGATGTCTTTAGGATAATTTCGGTGCTCTTGTTGTGGTTTTGAAGGCATTACCATGATCTTGCTCCTATCCTTGACCATTGCTGGAATATCTGAGCAATAGCTGCCCTTAACCACCAATGGATTGGAAGGCATTATCAAACACTCTGCTGCCCACTCCACCTGATTATGGCGGATCAGCCTTTCCATTCTTTTCAATGATACAACTTTAAGTCCCCCATGCGACATTCCTCTCAAAACTACCTTCTTCCCTTCAGACATGAATTTCAGCTCCATGGTTTGTAGGTTTAGTGTGATCTCACCAAGAGATCTCAACCATTGAATCTCGAGGACTGCATCATCAGTCCCTCCAATGCTTACCACAAAGAAATCATCTCTGATTTCATGATTTCCCAACTTCAGAGACATGTTGGAAATCATTCTATTACAGGATATAGTGGAGCCATTTGCTACCATGACTTTGAAGCCCTCAACTTCCTTTGCCACTAGTCCTTTTTTTGCAACAATCCTTTCATCAATGAAGTTGTGTGTTGCACTTGTGTCAATGAGAGCTATGACACGATGCTCTCCAATCACACCCCAAACTCTGAAATACTCATTCTTGTGAATGCTCGAGAGTTGAGCAACCACTCCTCTATCTTCTGACCCAAATTCAGGCCCTTCAGGAGCCTCTTCATACTCGCTGTCCTCAACTTCAGTCTGCTGTTCTGAAATTTCAGAATCTGATCCATCTTCTGAATAGCATTCCATTTGATGCAAATTCCCCTTTCCATGGCACCTATGCCCGGGAACCCAAGGTTCTCTGCAAGAATAACATAGATTCTTTCTCCGAAGATCTTGACGGAGCCCATCATCCATTCGCAGAGGGAACCTCTTGGTCTGATTAATGAATTTCTTCTTATGCTTTTTGAAAGGGAAAGGCTTGGACTGAATTTTATTCTTAGGGGCAGCCAACTCCATACTTCTAGATTTTTTAATAGCTTCTGCCAATGTGGGCGGATCAAAAGCTTTGACCCATCCTCTCAATGGTTCTTCAAGTCCTTCAGTGAAAAGGACAACTAGTCGCTTCTTTGAGATGCTACTCACCATGACTGACAAGTTTTTTGAATTCAGTCACGTAAGTGTCCAAGGAACCTTGCTGCCTTAGTTGTGCAAGCTCTCTAAACTTCACCTCTGGATCCCTGGTGTCAAATCTCTCAATTAGCTTGTTGGTGAAATCAGCGTAGGTGGTGACTAAGTTGTGACCAAGGGTGACCAACCCATGGTACCACCATTCGTGGGCCACTCCATCCAAGTGCAAGGTAGCAAACTTGATGGCATCCTCCTCCGACATCGGTCTCAAGGACAAGTAATTGTCCAACTTCTGTACCCATGCTCTTGCAGTACTGTTAGCGCTCCCATCAAAGTGTGCTAAGGTCACTCTTCCAAGAGCTTGCTGGAAATCTCTTGGGGCAGCAGACTTGTAGTCATTCCTCCTTCCTCTTTTCATTTTCTGATTCATGAATTGATTCAGAGTTAGGATATCTCGGATCTCACCAGGAAGGGAAGCATACTCCATGTAGCTATTTCTTATCTCATCAGCTGTGGGTATCTCTGTTTCAGCTTGTTGTACTTCTTTGGGCAAAAAGATAGGTTGTAAAGGCCTTGGGGCTGAACCTCCATTGTTACTCCCGTTGTTACTCCCATTTCTATTGCCTATAGGAGTGTTAGAAGTGCTGGTTTCCGGTCCATTGTTGGGTTGATTAGGGACCCCAACAACGTTCTGGTTGAGCTTTGCCAGCAGTAAAGACATCATGTCCATCATGGCATTGAATTGCCTCTTTGCCTTCTTGTCGGGTGCCTCATTTGTTTCTGTTGTCTTATCTGCCATTGAATCCACTGAATCTGAGGTATCTAGATCCTTCCCTCTGTTTCTCAGTACTTCTGAAAATGTGTCATCTTCGGGCACTATAGGAATCTGAAACTGCTGTCTCTTCTGCTCTTTGTTGTAGTGTCTGACGTCTCTGTCACTCATGGAGACTTCTGAACCCACTGACTCTCACAGGCTGGCAGGAAAACCGGCTCTCATACAACTGTAATATCCCACTAATTTTTTTTGATTTTTTAGGCCAATAACAATTCATCCACAACAAATAACCCGTTAAGGTTAGAGGAATAAACCAAACAACTGAAAGGGAACCCTTCCACCTTTTGTTCATCGAGAGCCCAGATTGGGAGGGTGAGAGCATACGGTGTTCCGGGGATCGTCAGCAACAATAATCAAACTAAAAATTACAATGCATGGGCCGCAAGCCAGCCCGTTCTGTTTATCCAAGAGGATAGAAACTAAACTCTTGGCGGTAAACCGACCAAGGAAAATTACAAGAAATTGAAGTTCAATCACTCTACCGCGTATTTCAGCGGGAGGACATTACATTAAACAATTACTCTACCGCGTATTTCAGCGGGAGGACATTACATTAAACAATCACTCTACTGCATATTTCAGCGGGAGGACCATAGCATTGAACTTATCACTCGACCACTTATTCAACGGGAGGACTGATTACAAAAACTGAATTACAAAACTTAGAAGGCGGCAAGCCAGTCTCTTCCACTTATGCAGTGGGGATTACAAATGAAAGAAGATAGAATGGGATGATCAGTACTACTGAAACAACCTTACAATATAGAGATGAGATGAGAAGATTAACTGCAGATTTCAACAACAATACTGTAATTTTCTGTCACACTGATCTGTAGGCTGAAAGTACAGTTTCAGTAGCCCATGGAAACATCAAAACACTCATAACTCACTCAATTTTTACCCGAATTGATTCAAACCAATCCCAATCCCAATCCCACCGTACATCCAATGCAATGACAACCAATCAAAGCCCCAACCCAAACAAGCCCATTTTTATTTTGCATGCATCCCAATGCAACACAGAAAACCCACGCCTAGACTAGGAATTTTGATTTTGTCTAATAAAATCATTGCTCAAACAAAATAGCTAGAAATTCACACAATGTATCGCCATGGCATGGAAGGAAGAATGAGCCGGTACCTAGATGGATGGAGTCGCCTGGTTGGGAGGTATGAGCAAATTTCACTTTCAGCAGTCCCGCGACCAGCAACCAAAAACGGTCAAGTCCATGATCAATCGCTCCATAATTCTGCAACTCATTAACCACTCTGCAATGGAAACACAAGGGCACAGCTAGGTACTATATTGCAAGTATGAAACTGAGACTCAGCTAGGAAGCCAACTTCGAAGCTCAGATTTTTAGTAGCCAAACTCGCAGCATAACGATGCAGTTTTCAAAGATATGCAAATGGGAGCCCAAGCCTCATATTTATAACTTCACTCTTCAAATTCAAATGACATTCCTCCAAATTCCACGCCTTGCATTTGAATTTCATTCCACTACATGTGGACCCAAGTGTAGCACCACATTCTTCTAAGTCAAAACTCACGCCCAAGAAGGTGGAGGACCCACGTTAAACACTTAGGCAAATAATGACGATGCAAAAGTGAAATAATATTCTTCTAAAATATTTCTCATCCCATAGTACACTTGAATTTTGCCAAACTTAGGATAAAATAGGCATTAATCCCAAATTTAATAAACCAGTAGCCAATAAACAGATTAATTAAATATTAACCTTAGGATAAGGAAATAATATTTAATTATGTCACAAATGACTCCCGTACTGATTATTATCACAACCGGGATGAAACTGAGCTCGGACGACCACAGAACTGCTGCAGAATCAGAACCCTATCTACTGCCAAAAATAGAATTGTGCCACACAACTAGTTACTAAAAATAGTAAGTCAAGAATTAATGCTCAGAAAAGGATGATCATCGCGACCAGAGGCAAAACAAGGAGAACTCAAAGGACAATAACACCAGAATGGTCATTCCCTTACTTAGTAAAAATAGTAAGTCCTCGTTTCATCAATGCTAGACGCTCATTCCTCATTCCACCTAGCCTACGGGTCTCAGGAATAGGCTAATGGACCACTGAAAGAGCATCAATGAGAAGGGGACATTACAACTTGAACCTCAAAAATTTGTAGGGTTTTGTAAAATACTAAAAAGGGACATTACAATGGTATCAGAGTCTTGATCTTGGCAGCTTGTGAATCATGATGGAAAATTAGAGAGAAAATTCTATAGATCTCAATTAATTGCTGGTAAAGCAAATTAAAGATGTAAGTAAACAATTTTAGTAAAATCTAGAGGGAGTATTGAAAATATAGAAGGATGGTAAAAGAGAAAGAAGAAAGGATAGAACCAAAATCGGAAAAAATTGCTGTAATACCCCTACTCATTCTTGCTAATTTTTGCTATCCCCCTTGTCAACATTTGGTTAAGCATTTTTGGCATATTTTAGAGAACGAAAGGGTTTGTTGTAGAGTAATGTATCTTTAGAATTGTAGGTTTGAGATTAATGATTTATCTTTTTTGTGTTATTCTTTGATTTGCATTAACCAAAGATTTTTGCAATACTCAAAAAGTGTTCATGCAATATTTGTCATGGAAATAGTGTCTAGAAAGCACATAACGAATTTAAAGATGCCTAAATATATGACTTGAGAACAATTTCCAACGATTTAGATGCTCATAATTAATTTCAAATCAAATTAAATATTCACATGGAGTTATAATTCCGAGAAGTATTTTCTCTACATACACAACAAATAAAGAATGGATTAAAATGCTGTTCCATGCCCCAGTGAGTAAATATGACTCTCCAACTATCTTATTAATTCCATATCCAAGTAATTTGGAGGTCGCTATAGGGAATGAGCCCTAGAATGGTTGATATGACTGTAATTTGGCTGTGACTGGGCATAGAATAACCTTATGCAATATTGAACACTAAGTCGTTCCATAACCTCATGGCCATAAGGTGATATCGGCCATAGGAAGCAACCCAGGCACTCAACAATCAACTTGATAAGGAATTTAAAAGGTTCCAACTTCCCTTTTAACTCATCTAATGCAATTATAGCATGCCATCGCCAAACAAGGATGTGGCCATGAATGGAATATAGAAGCTTTATCTAGTGAATAGACTTCTCATGCCAAAAGTAACAATGGGTTGTTGTGAATAAAATAAGGAGTGTGCACCTCAAATATACTTTTAATTTCCGTGAGTCACTCCATGGTTATTAGTTTTTTCCCTAAAGCTTGCATCCTGTTGGTGTACGTTTTATCATATACCGAACACTAGAATAAAATATCCAATGATACTCTATCCTCTCTTGAACAAAATTACTACTTGTTGCAAGATTGCGAGAAAGACCACAAGGCGACTCCAAGGTCTATATGTGCGAATGAGCGACTTTATGTGGATAGCTTCTTGGGTAGTGTGTGCTGAAATACAAGGGGGACTTATGCTTAACAACTGATATCATCTACAAGTTGGACTTAGGCGAATTTGTCAATAAAAGCTCTTTGTTTTTGGATTTTCTGATTTGATATTTAAAAAAAAAGGATAAAAAGGATAAGGGTTTAGGAATTTTATGCTACTTCTAAGCTATTCCTATGAACTCAAGAGACGGTAAAGATTGAGTGAAATTGGTAACGACGCTTTGTTTTGCCACACTTGGACAACTACGCAAAGTGGGTGCAATCTTCTAGGGTTGTGCTTAAGATTTTCACACTCATGAATAGTACCAACAATTGAACAATATTACTCAAAGTAGAAGTTAAGCATCCACATTAAAAGCTCAGGCTAACTTTACACATTGAATGAAAATCATCCATCGAACAAAAGTATGAGCAAGATTTCATCAATCTAAACTTATCAATCCTTCATTCATCTAACAACTTCAAAGCAAATTACTTAAAGTAAATCTATTCTAAGTGTTGAAGAAAATATGCAATCATGCAACCATTTGGCAATAATAAGACTTCAAAACAATACTGATATTGAACTTTTATTACTCAAATAGCTCTACGCAACAATTTCATAAATCTCTCCACACTGAAATGAAATGAGAGAATGAGTTTATATAGAGTTTTTGAAAACAAATGAATGACCGAGATCAATCTAAGATCAACGGTCAAGATCAAGACAACCTAACCCTAATTAGAGTTTCCCAAAATAAAATCAATATCCAGTGCATGTGAGACACGTGGAACGAGGTACTATTTTTTAGAATTGCACGCGCTTCTCCTATTGAGAAGCAAAAAATTCAATGAACTTGGACACAATCTGATCAACCTCTTCCATTGTGACATGTGGCAGCATATTGACTCTGAATTTTAATCCTTCCAAATCATCTGCACATACAACAAAAGTGATTTCCCAATCTAATTCTTGTTTTTAGAAAGCATCTCTGATGGATAGGAGGTTCGATGCCCTAGACAAATTCTGCCTCAAGACTGGTTCAGTGGAGAAGATTTTCTGTGTCTTGGCTTTTAGATTTTCTGACTTCATATCCTTTTCTCGGATAGTTTTTATTTCAAGTACCTCTGCAGCTATAAAGTAAACCTTGTCTTGAATTCCTTTTATCTGCTCCTCTGCTCTGCTAGCATCGGCCTTTACTTTTTCCAAGACTTCATTGCGTGCAACCAATGGCCAGTGCCAACTGCTGAAATCATATGCCGCTCTTGCTTCAATCATACTTCCATCAACTAATTCTTGCTTCGACATTCCTTTCAACACTCTAAGCCAGGGGATGATTCTTTCTTGAATGTCTTGAAGATCAGTCCATGCTTCTGCCATGCTTGCAATTCTGGAGAGTAGAGAGGAAGTTTGTCCATATGTCAATGCTAACCTTAATGCAAATGTGGTTGCTTCTTTACTTATGCTTTCCATCAATGCCTTAGTCTCTTTGGCTATTATCCTTTCTTCCTTGGTATTTTCAGCGGCTTCTTGCGAATTCAAGAGCGGAAAAGCTTCTGGATTTGCTTGATCAAGTGGCTTAGTAGTCAAATGCTGAATGTAATCCCTCAGGCGCTCAACTTCCTTCTTATATTCCTTCTTTTTTCATACTTCTTTGTCCAGTCTTGTCATTATGGAAGCAACTGAATTGTCCAAATCTTTAGCTTCCCGCTTCTTGGTAGTTGGTCCCAAATTGAATGTAGTGATTTTGTGTTCATGAGAAACAATATCTTCTTTTTCCTTATCTACTTTTGGTACAACAATCTGTACTGTGCTGCATCCTGTTTTATCTCTTTGGATGGTGGAAAACCTTTTGGCTGGCTTCTTTACTGCAGTTTGGTATAACCTGGCCAAGAAATCAGCCATGTCATCTTCTTGTTCTTCTACTATTTGTGAGTTTATTTTCAACCTTTTCTTCAGCCAATCAGGAACAGTGGGCTGCTCAATGCCTTCCATTTCCTGATTGCCCTTTTCACACATGATATCTCGAAGGGCGGAAATCATTCCTTCTTGAAATTCACCTTCCTCAACATCCATTTCGTTGTCTGACTCTAGTACGTCTGTGCTAGTAGGAGATGGGGGCTGCTCGTTCTCTTTTGCATTTTCTTCATGTACCGGGGAAGGAATTTCCATCTCTGCCAATGACTAATCAATGGCCAATATATAGTTTTCATTCTTAGATGTGGCAGAACGAGATGGTTCTACCCTTTGCTTCTTCTGAGTAGGTCCTTCATTCAGAACTACCTTCCCCTTCTTTTTAGCACCTTCAATTGATTTGGCACTTTGAGTTGCTTCCTCATTTGAAGAATATCCTTCTGCTTCACCCATCAAGTCATAAGTTAAGATTATATTTCCGCGTCTTAATCTATGACACTACCGATCAACCCACCACCTGAAATATTTTATAACTGGCTGCATCAAAGTGGTCAAGTCTGCATGCTTTGGCTTTGACCATTTGATAGGAGAAAGAGGTGCATGCTCATCAAAGCCAGGCTGAATATAGTCTGCATTATCTTCCAGTTGATCAAGCACAAGAAAAGGCTCAGTCGTCCCGATCAAGCTTACTGACAGTTTGGAACATAGTCTTTTCCTGATGTCAAATTCATCTACAACATTTGCCCAAAAATCTTCTATTTCCACTCTATGTCTGAATCTTTCTCCATTGACTGATCCAATATTGCTGAGAGGATCAAAATTAGCTCTAGATCGGTAGAAGGTAAAGGGATACCATTGCATTTCTAGCTTGACACTTTCAGTTGCCTGTGCTGTCGGACAAGACTCCTCCATATTTCCAATAAAGAATGGATAGGTTATTGCTGCCTCCTGCCTTATTCTTTTGAAGCTCTGATATGTTTCAAGTTGCTTGAGAACCTCAAGTAGAACCATCTTGTTGGTTGGGTAGATTGGAAGTCGGTAAGGACGACCATCAAAACCTTGGACTCTTATGTAAGTAAATTTTGGAAACTTTATAAACCAGGATCCATACGTGCTGATCAAACTTTTGGCTTCAGGAGATAACTTTGGTGAGTTCCTCCTTGCAATGTTCTTGTGATGTACATTAGGAATGCATCATGTGCTCGATAGCTTTTCTCCTTAAGTTGTAGCTGTGGGTAACAATCATAAGATCTAAATTCACCTTCACCATTACCAACCACACCTCTACAGATCAGTCTGGAATATCTGTAAGTACTAGCCAACAAGTAGATAATGTAGGAGCTCATGTAGAATGACTTGGTCCTCTCCAAATTTATCAATTGTCCATGAAGGTTGTTGCTGATTATGCAGGACCAATTGAACATCCGGACTCCTAAGGTAATTTCATCTATGAAGTAATACATCCAGGTCTCAAATGGTGCACCCTTAGGGCTGCCCATTACTTTATTCAGCAATAAGATAATGTCACCATATTCTTCCTTTAAGTATGGGCGTAGTAGGACCTTTGGCACTTTCCCTTGGGGTCTTTTCTTTTCCAACCATGATTTGTTAACATTTGCCGCACACAGTTCAGACTGGTGTCATAAATCTTTTGGGTATCTTCTTTGGTCTTGTAGGAGGTTTTATTGTAGTTCGGAATTTCAAATGTTTGTTGAATGGACAACTATGAAAGATTAGCTAAAATTCTCCCATCAGGTGCAATGATCTCTCTTGACTATGTATTGTAGTGTCTAGCACACTCAACCATCAACTCAGCACATTGTTTAGCTAGAGGAAATCCAGCTGCTTGGATGATGCCATTTCTCATCATTCGGCAAGCAATGAGTGTTGGCAGGTGTCCGTCATGACCGTACATTCTTTTTTTGAATTCTTCTAAATCCACGTGTCCAAGGTCAGTGTCTGTGATATTCTTCCATTTAAATTTGATCTTGGATTTTGGCTGTACTTCCTTACTGGCAAACTTCATTGGTGCTTTTCTGGAAGGTGCTCCTTTGGTGGTCGTTAATTTGCAAAACACATAAAAATTCAATATTATTTTCAAGATTTTAAGTCTGATTTTTGATCTTTTATCTGAAAATTTCACTTTCAGCGTGTAAAAAGGTTAAATTTTTGCAAAAGAAACAGACTGAAAGTGAAGGGTTTGGCCAAGAAATTGATAAAATTGAGAGAAATTTGACAGAATAATAGAAGTATTCAGTCAATTTCAAATTTGTGTTTTTGAAATTGATCTTTGTGACTGAAATTCACCCTCAATTCTGAAAATCTGTCTTAAAATCGGAAAAAAGCACTTAATTTCTTGACTTCAACACTTAGAAAAAAAATTCACTTCTTCAAAATTCCTCTTCAAAAATCAATTTCCTAAAAAATCTGAGATAAAACTTCTTCTCAATTGCTCTCCAAATTCTCAACCAGAATAATGAATTTGAAAGTGATTGGTTAAAAACATAGAGTTTAAGGTTTTAAAACTTAGAAGCTTCTTGTTTGTATTTTTTTTTTTTTTTAAATTTTTAATATTGTTTTTGTGTTTTATATGTTTTAAATCTTTCCAAAATGGAAAGTTTTATTTCTCTCTCAAATTCATCCTTAAGTAAGGAATCTTCTAGAACTTTCTTTTAATTTCCAAATTCTTGAATTTTTGAAAATATTTCTAAATTGTTATCCCTTCAAAAATAATTCTGTGTTAGAAAATAATTAAAAATATTCATGTGTCAAATTTTATTTTCCAACCCATTCGTTGATGCACCCCTGATTTCATTTGCAATTTTCCTCAAATTTGTATTTTCTTTACCCATTTTTCTTTCTTCATCATGGCAAGTTAATTTTAATGTCTAATCTCTAGGTCTTGGGCGATTTTTTTTTTTGTCTGGCTTAGGCATCTTCACATATTCCATTTAAGCCTAGGTAAATTTGGAATGCCAATGTGATTTTATTTTTTTCTTGTACTTGATCAAATTTCTAAGATGTTTGGACAATCTTCCTTGGGCAATTTTTATCTTCCTTTAGGCAAATTTTCATGTCTTCTTGGTCTTTGCCACGTCTTGGCAATACCTTTCATCTTCTCTTTAGCCTAGGCGGACTTTGTGTCTTAGCCAACTTGGTCTTGTTTTATTTCACCATGTCTAGGCGGACTTGGCTTCATCTTTGACAAGGCGGACTTTATCATGTCTTAGGCAAGGCAAACTTCACTTTTTGTTGCACATCTCTTTCATGGACGAACTTCATGTGCCTTATGCCAAGGCGGACTTGATACTTCCTTTGCCATGCCACAACTTCTTTTTAAGAGGGCAGACTTGGAGGCTCCTTGGACATGTTAATGTAGGGTGGACTTTGAAGTTGCTTAGACAATTCTTTTCATTCTTCTTTCCTAACAATTCTCTTTGGCAAATTTTGATAGGCTTGCTTCATTCATTCATGTCTTGCTTTCTCCATGGCGGACTTGGAAGAGTCTTAGCCAACTTTCCTTGCTTAAGTTGGACTTGCTTGGTCTTTGACATGCTTCCTATGCTTTGGTAGAGTTGGAATGTCCTTGGACATCTTCCGCATGCCATGGTCGGACTTGGACAATCTCTTCCCTTGCTCTTCCTTAGGCAGATTTGTAATGTGTTTGTACATCATCTCTCTTCCAATCTTTGTCTTACCTTTTACCATCCAACCTAGGCAGACTTTGTGGCTTGTGCCACACACTTTATGCTTTCTTTTACTTAGGCGGACTTTGAAGAAGTCTTGACATGTCCATGGGGCGGACTTGGAAGACATGATGCCAACTTTGTCTTGTTTTAGGAGGGACGTACTTGAGCTTCTTCTTGCCATGTTTACCAACCACTTGTATTGGGCGAACTTCATGGATGTCCTGCTATTCTTCTCCACCATACTTATTCAAATCGTCATGTTCATCTTCCTTTGGTGGATTTGCTTCTTGCTTAGGGAATTTTCCTTGACACAACCAAATTTTGAAATTTTATTCCCCAAGGTATCAACACTTAGCCAATTTTTTGAATTTTTTCCTCTCCAAGGTATCAACACCTAGCCAATTTTTTAAATTTTTTCCTCCCCAAGGTGTCAACACTTAGCCAATTGTTTTGAATTTTTTCCTAACCAAAGGTAGGAGTTTGACGAACCTTTGCCATGGGTTACTTGACTGAAGGTAGGAGTTTGTTAGTGCTTGGGCAAGTTTTCTTGTGCAGGAGGTAGACTTTGGAGAGTCTTTGCCAAGGGCGGACTTGGAGGGTCCTTGGACAGGGCGGACTTGGCATGTGCTTGGATAATCCTCCAAGGCAGACTTTATGTGTCTCATGCCAAGGCGGACTTCACTTTTCCTTGGTTAAGGCGAGGTTGGAAGAAGCTTGGACATGCTTCCACTTTGCTTTGCCATCTTCAATTTAACCTTGGCGAACTTTGTCTTCCATTAGCCATCCTTGGCTTGGGCAGAGTTTGAAGATGTTTGGACAAGTCTCCTTATGCCTTGGGCGAACTTTCATCTTCATGACACCTTTTCTCCAAAACATCTTCATTCAAGTTGTCATGTCCATCTTTGACCTGTCGTGTTCATACCTGGATCATTTGGAACAAAAACCCTAATTAGGGTTCTGCCTTGCTTTTTGCACTTAAAAACATGATTTTTCAAAATGGGCACTGATCAAATGGCTAATCTTCTGGAACAAAACCCTAATTATTGTTTCCATCTGCTTTTTATCCTTAGAGACCAAATTTTTCAATTCTGAGAACATGGGTAGCAATAATATGGCTCGAGGGTCAAAACCCTAATCCCGAAAAAAGTTAAAAAAACAAAACCTTGCTTTTTGCACTTGGAGGCAAAATTTTTCGAATATGAAGACATGGGCAATAATAATATGACTTGAAGATCAAAACCCTAATTCCAAAAAAAGGAGAAAAACAAAGCCCTGCTTTTTACACTTAGAGGCAAAATTTTCCGAATTTGACAAAATGGGCAATGATCAAATGACCTGAAGAACAAAACCCAGGTTCTACTTTCAAAAAAGCAAAAAAAAGCCAAAAAAGTGAAAAAAGATTTTTTTTATAAAAATAGAAAGTTCCTCGTCCTTCAGACCTTCTAAGAGCTTTGACAACGTTCAAACATGATTCAGAGTATGATCTCTCAACTTAGCTCAGGATAACCTCAAAAACTCAAACTCAAAACTCTAAAGAAAATGGACTTATGAAACTGCAGAGCTAGGACAAAACCCTAAAAAGCGAAAACAGGGGGTCCCCATCTGTGATGTGGTGATGTGTGAAATGGGTCACAACACGTCCCAATTAAAAATGTTATCCACAAATTAAATATTAATCTAAGAGTTTTAGTACGACGACCTTGCTCCTAAATAAAGTCACCTCAATATCATTTAATTCATTTCATCAAAGCCTTAATATTTCTCTCTTCAAATCTTTTATTCTGAAAATTAAATCAATACTTCTGAAATTTGCCATCACAAATTTCAGCAACAATGAAACCCTATTGTGAATTTTGAAGTAAATACACTCCTATTGGCTGAATGAGTTTTCGATTTCGTGCAATTGACCCCAAAACCAAGAGTTTTTGTCCTAGGGCTGGTTGAGCTTGCAAACGCAGGCCCTCCAAAATAACATAATAAGTCAATGGTATCCAAAATGACTTGCCTTCATCTCTTTTTAAAGCCCTAGAAGAATATGATTTAACCTCATTTGAAGCTTAAAGAAGAATCACTTAAAAAGTGTTTTAATAAAATGACTTTATAATATTGATTTTATTTTCACTTAAGTAGCGTAATTAAATTAATTAAATGGATTAATCCTTAAGATTTACTTTGTTGGGACAACTTTAAAATAATTAATTGAATTTTATCAGTGTTCCACGACCGTTGGGGACGAGGAAACGGGAGGACGCAGGGACGGGCTTTGGGGACAGGGGGACAAAGGGAAAAAGTTTTGGGGATGGGTTTTGGGGACGGGGGGACTTGGGCCTGGGAGGGGTAAATGCGTTTCCGTGGAACACTAAATTTTATTCTCACCTCCTATCTTAGCCAATGGGAACAAAAATAGGCTCGATGACTTTGTTGGATGACCACTCCGAAAAGGGGACCATGGCTAAGGAAGAAATCATTGAGCAAGAGCTAAAGGAAATGTTCATGAAGAGAGAAGGAAGGGCATAATAAAAAATACAAGACATTGAAAAGGCAAGGACCATCGAGCAAGAACAAAAGGAATGAACAATGCAAGTTGAATGTAAGGATCCGCTAACAAAAAAGGTCTTTGATGATTTCTAATAAACAAAACATATGTCTTCATGAAGACAATGAGAATTAGGCATTGCTAGCCGAATAGTAAGTTTCCATGATTGTAAAAGATGTTCCAGTAATTTCTAATGGTGTTCATGAATCACCTCTCAAGCTTTGTAAAACTCCAATATCATGATAGCTAATGAGTCACAAAGGGGTCAAATGTCTCATTTGCAAGTCACGAATTAGTATCTGCAATGATGAAGCATTTATCATCAACAAGGTATGATTCAACATCATGCATTGAACCCATAGAAAGGCATGCCAAAACAATCGGCTTCTTTTTTGCTTGTTTGTTTGATTGATCCTTTTATCCATTGGTACCTCAAAAGACTAGATTAAATTGTGCTAGAAGGACTAACCAAAAGTCAAATTTTTAATTGGTCCATAAATACATGTGTGAGCCTTGTGGAGGAACCAAAAGATGTATCATGGAGTGCATGAATTATATGATATGCTCAGATTAACTACAATTAACCTTAAAATGCATGGGTCAAATGCAATGTCCAAGGCTTGTCACCTCGCTTTTGACAGTGCTGTCAATACAAGTGATAGTGGAGCAACTCAAAAACAAGCTAAGCATATTCATACATATACCATCTTGGTTGGATTCACATCATAGGCACCATCAACAATTGTATTGGTGAGATTCCTTCCATTGATCTCCATATTCACCACTTTAGGTTTCTTTGTCATGTTAAATGTCAATGGCATTGAATTCAATCACTTGGTTGCCCGTCAATGGAGATTTGGCTATTGGGTCTTCATTCCCACTAGACTCCACATGGATTGTAGCATTTTTAGTCTCATTGTTTCACTATTACGATAGTTTGAAGTACTTGCCTTGTAATATTTGTATTAAATTGTAAATGATTTGTTACTGTACTTGCATTTGCATTTGAGTGGTGTTGTTAGTTAGCCATAGCATTCTCCACTTTGTCCCTTGCTTCATGAAGCCCTTCTTTTTCTATATGTGGGTCTTAGTATACAACTTTCTTTGTTTGGGTTTGAATAACAACCATTACTTCATTAAGTCTTACTTCAATCACATTGACACTAGCCTCTTGCTTTGGACATTCAACGTCTTCGAGGTCTCCAAGTCTCCATCGTTTGCACAATAGTTGCAATTTGGCCTACTTATGTTGGTAGTTTCTCAGAAAGTAGCACCATTCATTGCATTGTTGGCATTGTATGATTGAGCATCCTTTAGGATCGTATTGTATTTGATTTCGACCTACTCCTTGATTTTGATAATTTGGAGATGCATTTTGTGGCTTTGGTGGGGCGGACTGCTCTCCCTGTGTTACTGTACTTGCATTTGCATTTGAGTGGTGTTGTTAGTTAGCCATAGCATTCTCCACTTTGTCCCTTGCTTTACGAAGCCCTTCTTTTTCTATATGTGGGTCTCAGTATACAACTTTCTTTGTTTGGGTTTGAATAACAACCATTACTTCATTAAGTCTTACTTCAATCACATTGACACTGGCCTCTTGCTTTGGACATTCAATGTCTTCAAGGTCTCCAAGTCTCCATCGTTTGCACAATAGTTGCAATTTGGCCTACTTATGTTGGTAGTTTCTCAGAAAGTAGCACCATTCATTGCATTGTTGGCATTGTATGATTGAGCATCCTTTAGGATCGTATTGTATTTGATTTCGACCTCCTCCTTGATTTTGATAATTTGGAGATGCATTTTGTGGCTTTGGTGGGGTGGACTGCTCTCCCTGTGTAAAGAGTACATGTATACCGCTGGTCTTCAAATTATATAGGCACTCTTTGGTGTGACCCACAAAACATTTTTCTAGTATAGATACCTTTGGTGTGACCTTCACTTTTGCGCTTGTAGACAATAGTTCATTAGTTCTTTGCTGGTTTCTTTCTTTGCCTTCAATTCTTTCACTATTTGGCACATGTCCCTCAGAGTGCTTGTATCGTTCCTAATTCATCGTCACTATCGTAATCTGTATTTCAATCTTCCTTTGTTTTTCTTTTACTAGGGGTAGAAATTTTGTCTACCCTTTTTCTATCCATTGCTCGATTGTAGGATTTTTTATAGGAAGAGGGTGGTATTACATATTTTTTCCTTAATGATAGAAGTTGACCTTGGATGAACCATCTTTTCTTGAGACGGTTGATTGGTTCTTTTTCTAACTTTACAAGCAATTCTTTAAGTCTATGATTATAAGCTTGTGCATTTTCATTCTTACCTTGTTTTGTATTGTAAGTTTTTGCTTCTATTTTGTTATCAGTACAAAGCAACATAAACTCTTCTTGGAAGGCCTTTTATAATTTCTCCCATGTGTTTTGAGAGGCTTGGTCAATTGTTACGCCTTGCAAGGTGGTTGGAAAAGATTGTAGATAACTTGTCTTATCATCTTGCCCATTTGCTATCCAAATTCTTTCACAATTCTTTCTAGTGCCTCATAGGATCCTTTGCTCTATGGCCTATAAACTTGGGTAACTTTTGCTTTTCTATACTAGAGCTTACCATAGGTTTGTTGTGATGCAAACCTAGCACCCAAAACATGCTTTCTAGGAAGTTTTGATTTGAATGTTCTAGTGCTTCTTTTGTGATATTAGCCATGTAGGAATCCTCTACTCTTTCCTCAGCTTGAGCTTTTTGTACGCTTGTTTTGCCTTCAAATTTCCTTCTATACACCCCTGTATTGGCTTCTACTCCTTCAATAGACAACCTTTTGATCCTTGAAGGTTGCTCTTGTACACTTCCATGAAGGAATTTGACTGCATCACCCAATTTACCTTGTCTAGAGAAGGTTGTCTTGATTTTACCACTTGCTTGGAAAGATCAACCCACACTTCGTCGCTTGGTGGTAAGTGCTTGGCTATCTCCTCCCACTCTCCCTTTGTACATTGTCTAGCAATAGAAATGTTTTTGTTTCTCCTACTTCGACTCATTTTGGCTTAGACTTCTTGCTTGGGATGAGCTTTGACTTTCTTTGGTTCTTTCTTGTAGTCTTCTTCTCCATTTTTTTTCCTTTTGATCTTTAATGATAATTTGACCCTTTGGTCTTAATCACCATGTGGTCTCTTCTTGCCCTTTATTAAGGTGGGAGGGCACAAATCTCTCAAATATGTCTCAATTTCTTTCAAGGGAATGGTGCCAATGTTTACTCTCCTACCTGATAAAATGAACACTTGAAATAATAAATATTAAATATAACTACTAATGGAAGAGTAAAAGTATATCTTTATTCACACATGAAGTTATTACTGAAGTAGACTAGAGATGGTCAGTCAAGGATCAACATCAATCCAAGTAGATCATATTGCTTTTGTTTATACAAAATCTTTTTGAAGGACCCAACAATTGCCAAGAGGAACACAACCATCAACTAATTCTCATAACCACCCGAAGTTGACAAACAATTAATAAATAGCTGGATAAATCATATTATTCAATTTTCAAACATGCTAATAGGCACTATACACTAAATACAACATTTGCCAATGTGGTAACATTGTTCTTTTGTACACAAATGTAATTCATAGATTTTTTCCCCAACTAGCACATGTATTGTACTTGAGGATGGCAGCAATAATTTCTGTTAAAAATCTGAAACAGACGAATAACCAAGATCATTCTATGGGAGAGATAAGCTACAAAATTGTATATGAAATAAAGCAATCACAGACCCATGATTTCAAGAGATGTGCAAATGTCAAGATGACAAGATTGCAGTAGGAGCTTAAAGAAAAGCTGCAAAAGAATGACTGCATGCAACATTGTACATGTATGCTGAATTATGCAACATGAATCTAGAATGCCATATACAAGCCAGGTAGTGAGTTTATATTGAACTAGGGAGAGGATAGAGGTGGCAAATCTAACCAATAGGGTGTGACCACCAAATAGTCTAAAAATTGTTAATGCTCTACCTTTTAAGGGTGGTGACACCTCAACACCTTATCTTATCTTGTAGGTATTAATTAATTAGACTCACTTTATTAACCTAAGCAAGCTTAGTAAATGTGTAGAAAAAACCTAGGACTAATGGAAAATAAATATCCCACTAGAAAAACAAAAACCTACACTAATAATTTCTAATTATAAATCTTCTCTCTTCAGCATTTTTTTTAGCTTCGACAAGCTATGTACTATTCATATGTAATGAACAATGGGGAAGATTAACTTTGGACCACACAACTATTAAAGTAATATTGTAATATTTAGCTTATAATGGCCCTTTACGTTGTTTAATTAGTTTTTAGTTGTGATGCCCCCAATCTGACATTATATAAATAGTGACCTAGTCGCATTAAATTGTTTTACAATGTGTAAGACTTCACAATTTCATTAATCGAAAAATTTGCTATAATCCTCTATCTTCAGCAAGTCAAAAATATTGCAGGAGGCGTTTAATTATAACCCTCAATGTAAAATCTTACTTTACACGTCAATTGATTTAGTGAGGAGAAGTCGGGTCATGAGAATTAGTTAAGAGGCATCATTGAAAACACAATTTGCAAAGGGGCATCGTTCAGCAAGAAGAGATGCCTCTTCTAAGGACAGTTGTAACCGAATGATAAGAATATGACCCTCCACCACAGATGGAGAGGTATAAAGGATCAACTAAGCATTCAAAGGAGGGGATCGAGGAGGAGCAGATCTGATATAGGATAATCGGATTCAGGCATACAGAGATTTAGTAATTACAATTGTGATTTGATATAAAATAATAATTATTATGGTAGGCTGCATAATGAACCCTATGTATAATTAGTCATATATGAAGAGTGTGTAACCATGATAGGGATAGTAAGGGAATACAAGGAGGGGAATCGGTTATGTGGTCCTCTTCTAAGCACACCACCTCTTGGTGGTGATGAATAGCCCCGTAAGACCAAGGGGGTGCAAGGAGTGCCCCACACTTGGGCTTAGAAGGGAAGGATGTTCTGGACACCCTATTGTAGTTCCTCAAACCTCAGCCACGGTTGACCATTAGATTAAGGAACTCCAATCATAAGGAGGAGAATAAGGGTGACAAGAAGAGGGGAACGGCTAGGGGATTCTTCACTGGGTACAGCCCCTCATTTGGATGGCAAAGGGCCACATGATGGCCAAGAGGGATGGTATATCCTCTCTTGGGTGTAGGGTAGAGGATCGTTTAAGGTACCCTAGTATGCCCCTTATCCTTTGCTGTCCTATGGTTGAATTCCATCGTTAAATTAGATATATCTTATGATTAATTAATGTTTCAAACAGTAGTAGGAAAGATCTGTGCGTTTGATTTATAATAATGTTTCTAATAAGGAAGATCTATTTTATGGATTATGCTTGAATAATTTCCTAACATGTTTGTAGATTCTCAACTAGGTAAATGATGTTGCTTACTCTATTCCAATTCTTATTTTACTTGGAATTGTGATTTTAGGGCAATCGCTAGGGCATTTACAAAAGGGGACATTACATTAGTAACCTTCTATTCTATAAGTCAGTTAGTATTTAGAATCTTTCTATTCTGTCTTTAGTTCTCAATTGTTTCCTTTATGGAAAGATCTTTTGTAATTGCTTATATACGGAGCATTCCTCTCCTTCGTTAATAACAATCAATTATTATTTCATGGTATTAGAGCATAAGTTCTTTTTTTGGCAAATTTTTTAATAAAAAAGTTTGTGGTCCATTACCTAGAAATTGATTGGTTTTTTTAATAACAAAAATCATGGGACTTTTTTGGCAGATTTTTCATAGAATAAAATTTGTGGGTTTTTTTTGTTGGAGATTGAGGTTTTTTACCAGCAAAGTTTTTGATAAAAATCGTGGTTTTCTGGTTCGTGTTTTCTGGTCAAGGGTTTTTCTGGGCTGTTTCTCAACTACAATCTGTGAAGGGTTTCAGGACTGAGTTTGGGTATCAGTTTTTTGCAGCGTTTTGAGGTCATGCCTAGGGTTTCTAGGGTGAACGAGGTTCTTGCAAAAGTATTGAGTTTTTGCGCAATTTTTTACAAAATTGTGGATGTTGCTGTTTTTCTCCAAAGCAGTCGAGGGTTTTTTGACCTGGTTTTTTTGATGATTTTTTGGCAGAATCTTGGATTTTTAGAATTGTGAAGGTTTAGAATGATTTTCTAGAAAATCATGTGTATTCAGAATTTTCGCAATTTTATATAAACAAATTGTGGGTTTCAGTTTTTTTTCCATTTTTTATCAACAAAAATCGAGAGTATTTGAGAAACTGATTTTTATCTCGTCAGAGGAGGAGGAGTCATCCTTCTATATGCATTCATGGCCAAAAAACCAACAGATAATGACAAGTCTTTTGCATGGTAGTTAGTAGAATGAACATTAAGGGAGGGTTTTAAAGTAATATTGTAATATTTAGCTTATAATGGTCATTTATGTCGTTTAGTTAGTTTTTAGTAACTTTCTATTCTGTAAGTCAGTTAGTATTTAGAATCTTTCTATTATGTCTTTAGTTTTCGATGGTTTCCATTATGGAAAGAGTAATTGCTTATATAAGGAGTATTCCTCTGCTTTGTTAATAACAATCATTTATTATTTCAAATTTTCAACAACAATTTCTCCGGATCAGCATTCATTGTTAATTGACATATCTGGATCCTTAATTTCCTATTTTATTGCATCATTCTTTTTAGTTGTTTTTTGAAATTTTTGAGGCATGTTCTGCATAATTTGTGATTTTCATACTGAGAGGACAAGCAGACTTAAATTCTGGAACATTGCAAAGATATTTTATGGTGTTGATCAATTTATGTCTTGCAACATATGTTAATTTATCATCCATGAAAAATAGCATAATTTCTTGAATATTGGAAATAAATTTGCAGAGAAATAATGTAGGGACTTGGGCTGGAGGTAGTCAAAGTAGCATGTCTGCATCTGTTTCAGCACTCGGCGATAGTGGCTGGTTAATGCATATTCATAGCGTTTTAGCTGGTTCTGCATGGATTGCTGCACTTGTTGCTGTTGAAGCTGCTTCAGTGCTTGTTCATTGCAGGTTTATATTGTTGCTTCCAAATTAGTGAGATATTTATTATTAATGTTAATATCTTACTGGAAGGGATTTAAAGTCCGTATTCATTTTCTTTTAATAGATTAGTAGTGGTGGACATATTGAGTCAGATGTTCCTTTTTCACTGTTTAAAACTCTCAAACTCTGAGTAGGTTGATTTTTTTTCTTTTCTTTTCATATCAGTTGTCGTCTAGAATCTTTGAAAGAAATTTGATAATTTTGCATGTCGTTGTAAATAGGCTTAGTTTATATTTTCCCTCTTGTTTTGTCCTTCACTTCCTTTTCTTCTAATTATATGTCTTACAAATTTTTGTAACACACTTGCAATGTAAAATACAGTTGCAATGTCATGTGACACAATTGGATTTTCAAAATTAGCTTTTGTAATTTTGTGATAAATATTTATAGCATAATAAAATGTACAGTTTACTCTGACCCGTTGTACTTGTTTCCCATCATGGCAATCCCATCTCAGAGCTGTGTATGTTGAAGTTGGCAAACTTCATCTGATGTACGGTCATGTCTACCAGAAGTGTCCTAAATTTTTTGGAAACTTCCGATAGAAGTTATATGACTATGTCATAAATTACATTGATGTTTTCTCTTATGCTAAAAAATGGTTTAAGAGAAACAAAAGAACAAGTAAAATTATAAATTGGCATGCATTTGATTGATTTTAGAATGAAACTTGCAATTTTTTGAAACAGAAAATTCTCATTAAATGCCAAATTGTTACTAGTAAGAGCAAAAAAAATTAAGGTTTAATATGTTAATGCATAATGATGCTTTATCAATTAATTGAAAGGGGTTGGAGGACTACTCTTTGTCAGTAGTTTGTTGTGATATAAATATATTATTGCTTGTTTCACATTTGCAATTTTCTTGTAACTAATGAAAATACACAAAAAAGGAATCCTATATAGTCATCAGCTTCTGCAAACAGAGCTTCAATACTATGCAACCATTGTCAACGATATGAGTAAAAAAGGACTAACACACAATGAGTTCTAGGAGTGATAATTATTTTGGACATTTCCAAGTTTGTGATTTTGAAAACTATGAAATAGGGTTATTGCTTATGGTTATATATGGAGGACAAGGTTCTACAACTTAAATTTTATTTTGAGAGCTCTTGAATCACATGTTTCCTAATATCTTCTGGCCTTCCATGTATCATAAAAGTTTGAATTTTTTTTTGTATTAAGGATAGTGAGTAAAACAGAATATATTAATCCTGCACTAGTTAATGACAGAACATATAAGGATACAGCAGTTGCCAGTTCAGTATCACACTGTTTTGACCACACAGCGTCCCAGCAAAAATAATATAGACCATACAATCTACAGGAGTTGCCAGTTATTATCATATTGTTTTGACTATGCAAGGTCATTATCTATGCACTAACAATATCATACTATATCTATTACTTCATAATCCTGTCTATCTACTATGAGTATTACAAAAGAGCAGTTTGTCTTGAGTGGTAAAACTGTCGATGAAGCCTGACTGACCATCCATTTGAAAGTAATTTCATTCATTATATCCAAATACAAAATTTAATCAAAACTAAGACGCAACTCTTCCATCAATTCCTACTGTCATTGAAGTCATCGAAGTCATTCCAACCAAGGGGAGGGTCAATATCTGATATATTATCATTTGTCCTCACAACTTCAACTTTGAAGTCTTCTCCATTATTGTATTGGAAATTTGTTCCAAGGTTGTCCCCCCTTGGAATCCTAGGTCTTTCTTCAATACCTCTACTGAAAATTTCTTGTTATATTTCCTTTGGAACTCTAGATATCCTCTCATGAAGGGGATATTATCTAACTTGTTAAATGACTAGTGCTGTCCATTTTTTATTTCCACTTTATTGACCTCTAGTGTACCCTCTTTCAGCAATTTAACGAACTTGTCTTTGGATACCTCCATTGTCAAGGTGACCTGCATAGAAACATCAAATAACATGAGTCTTTTGAAAGAATCGGTAAGTGTTCTTTTAGTGCCTTGGAATTTTTCCTCATTTCAAGGCTTCTAGATGAACCAGCAAGCCAAAAAAAAATTACATAATCTATTTAAACCATTATAGAACCAGCAAGAATTTCATTCCACCTAATCCTACCTCTAGCACCCCAACCTTCCATATCAGCACACAATCAATTTCAAATTTCTCTAGCGAAAAAACATGCAAAAAAAAATGCGTTTAACAGTTTCAGGTTTCTTGGAAAGATGACATACATTTACACTTAAAGATGGCACATTATAGGGTAGTTTCTGAAGAATAAACAGCCATTTGAAACAAGCCTTTTTAGGCTCTAGCACATTTGCCCATAAACAAGTAAACATAAAAGACCACTGTTTATTAGATAGATTAATACTCCAGATATTGTTAAGGTATGAAGTCAGGCACTCAGTGATATCCAATATTTTGTATACATTTTTAGCTTTCACATTCTGAAAATTAGAGCCATCATCCTATCAAAGAGAGTCAACAATATCGGTATCAGGAGCACATAACACAGGAAAATGGACACTTTTGCATGTCTCCTGAGAGTAGAGTAAGTCCTCCAATTGGATGGAGGTAAATCAAAGTTTGTACTAAGTGAAGCTCAAGTTCTCAAGTGGCCATTACATAAGACATCCTTGAAACATTTGTTAGTTGATACCCTTCATAGACCAAGATTTTGCAGAACATCCTTGTAATAGAGCAAGGGGTTTCCCATTGTGCTCTAGGTTCCACCAAACTGATCTAGAGTGTAATGTCTCCACTTTTGAAATAGAATTCAATGGTAAATATTAATAATAAAATTAAAATTCAAAAGAATAAAAATAAAATTAAAATGAAAATATAAAAAGAATATAATTAAAAATTTAATGAAGTTAATGAATGGTCAAAATGTATGAAATGATAAGTTGTGACTCTCCCAAATATGAGGTTTAAAAGGGAGAAGAGAACTCATTTGAAGGGGGGAATAATTTGGGAATCAGAAGTGCAGATCTGATTTAAATAAGAAATGCAGATCTGATTTAAATAAGAAATGCAGATCTGATTGTGAAAGGTTGTGTCCCTTTTAAACGGCAGAAATAAAGAAGAGTTCACCTGTTGCACTCTTTCAAAAGGTGCTAATGGTGAAAGTATGTGTCTTTTGCCAAAAGGCATACATGGTGAGGAGATGTGAACTCTCCGTCATATTGAGAGATATAAAGGAAAGGAATCAAAGCATCTAGATGACATCACCATCGATCAAATCAGATCAGAACTGTTATTAAGTTACATGCAGTAACATCCTTGTTCTTGGTGGTGTGCATGGGGACTGTCATAGCCCTATCAAGATAGACTGTAGCTTATTTATCAATTAGATCACAACCTTTATCTCAGACAGACTGTCATGCCCCGTTCCTAATCTTCATATTTCCTTTGATCAAATATAATATATGCTTGACACTATAGTATTAATAACATGTCTTTATTAATAATCATGATCGAACCAGAAAGTAGAAACATCCGATCAATACTGAAATGAATGGATTTTAAGAGGAAATCAATTATGGATATATCCATTATTACCCAGCCACAATAGAAATCACATAATAATCAATGGTGAAAGGAAAATAATGATAAACAAATGAAAGATAGTTAATCGATGAAAATGATAAGTGGTCATAAATATTAGTTAAGTCAAAGAGGTACGAATGAGGAGTTATGGGCAAGGGTCGTTAAAGAGACATGTCCTTTCACCACATACCTCCTCACATCCTATTTAAAGGTGGATACATATTCTGTCAAGAGCATCAAATGGGGGTGGATGAAAAACATCGAACAGTCTTTGAAGAGAAGCATAAAAGGAAAGATCGAATCTGTAATTATCATTAAGACATTGCGATACTCTGGTATGAGGTTTCTGTGCATATATCTGATAATACCTTCTGCATACTACTATTAATAACAGATTGCTGTTATGATTATTCATTTTAGTATACTGCATGTCATCTCCAATCTGCTCATTTCCGATTCATACTATGTGATTGCTTATGGCTATTTAACATGGGATATGTGATTTTATATATATATATATATATATATATATATATATATATATATATATATATATATATATATATATATGTATGTATGTATGTATGTATGTATTCTGTCTGATTATTGTAATCAGCGATGGTTGGGAGATGAAGGATTGCAATAGGGAGAACGGTGTTGGGATCACCTCTAAGCATGCCACCTCATATGTATGGCAGGGTCCACATAAGGTCAAAGGGGGGCGAAGGTGCTCTGCCCTTGGGCCTAGGAGGGTTAGACTTAGGACACCCTATTGAGGAAATCCTTCTTCTCTCCACCATGATGATGGATGGGATCATGTGAGTAGGAGAAGGTGGCTTGATTGAGGGAGAATGATTGACAAGACACCCTATCAAGTGTGGCTTGATTGAGGGAGAATGGTTGATAAGACACCTTATCAATTGTGGCTTGATTGAGGAAGAACGGTTGTTAAGACCATAGAAGCATTAATCGTTTGGGAAATTAATTGGTGTATGTAGGAAAATAGGGGAAAGCATCAAAAGCATAAATATTAGACAAGCACAAACCTAATTGCTAATGAAATCCAATCCTAATACATTCAATAGAGGAAGAAAGACAAGATTTCAAAACGAAAACATCAACCATATGTAGAAATCTCCTTCCTTGGACTCCATTGTTATTCTTTCGCCTCCAAATTATGTGGGTTTCACCTACAAGTGCAAAGCGTGGTTGAAAGAAAAGTTGCAAAGTGAAAGTGACAGCATGACGGTACTTGAATTGTGGTTAGCCATGATTGAGAAAAGAGTGCTCAATTTATAGACAATTTGATGAGGATTCATAAAGGGCAACAAAATAAGGAATTGGCATGATTTATGACAAATTGATTGGCAACAATTTCATGACAAATTGCTCTTTCAAGATATGACAAATTAGGAGAAAATTGTGCAAACTAATTATGACAAATTGAGATAAGAAATAGCCCTTTGATTTATGACAAATTGAGAGCAATAATTGCTCATCAATTATTACATGATTGAGAGACAAAATAGCTACCTAATTTATGACAAAATGAGCCACAAATTTTGCTCATTGATTATGACATAAGTGAGCACAAGAAGAGGAGAAATTGGTGGGAAAAGTTAGGAGGGAAGAACTAGAAGAAATTTGAAATTTGACAATTAGAAAATTAGGTGGAAAAGAGGAATTAGGAAATAGGAAATTAGGAAAAATTAGAAATGAAGAAAATTAGTTGAGATTAATTAATAAGTTCTCATTCATTAATTAATTCACAAAGAAGACATAATTAGCCAATTAAATGAAACTTTTAATTGTGACAATAGGGATCTAGGATAAATGGATTTATTTAACCTAGAGGGAAATGTCAAATAGGATTAAATGATTAGATCATAAAACCCTAGGAGATAGATTTGAAACGAATAGATGACAATTAGGTCATGACAAAATTGAAATTGATATAAGGTCAATCATGATTAGATGATGAGGATTTGATAATTGATAAAGAGCCGATATTGATTGACTGATGAAGATCAACGACAAATTGATCAAGATTGACAAAAGGACCAAATTGATAGATGACAAATGACAAAGGATCAATGACTAATCGATCCAAAGTTGGCGAAGATTTGATAATTGATTGAGACGGATGACAAATCGATCAAAGATTGATAAAAGGTCGGTTTAATGAAAGGTTGAATGACACAAAAGACCAATGACGAAATCAGTCACAAATTGACAAGCGATTGATAACTCAAGGATATAAGATGATCCAAATGATGATGGTTGATCAAAGTTTGATTGAAATTGATAAAGACCAAGGACAAAACCCTAATTTGACCCAATAAGGGCTGACGATGTCCAATTGACATGACAAGATGATTGATAATGATAAAGATTGAGGACAAAACCCTAATTTGACACCAATTAGGATTGACGATGTCCAATTGATATGACAAATTGATTATGACCAAAGATTGCAATCTGAAAATGATATTGACAAGACCCGATTGAGAAATGCGAAAAACACAATTGAAGAGGATAGAAGCACAAAAGAATGACAAGATGCCGAGAAATGATAAAAGTCAAGTGTGCGACATAGAAAGAAATGTTAATAAGATGCAAAAACCTAAAAGAAGGTAACGCGGACATGTTAAAGTATGACAACACAAACATTGACCATTTTTAGACGCGTACAATTGGCAAACCAAAAGTATAAGATTTTTTGAAAAATCCGGGAAAAACTCTGATTTACAAAAAGACGTAAAAAATTGAAGAAAAACAGTCAAAAAATACTTTTTTATATATTAAAGGGCATTTCCATAGCACAAAGATATTGTAAGCAAATAAAATAGAAACTTCAACATTTGAATTGTAGAGAATAAGTTTTGGTTGTTTATATTATATCGACGTAAAAAATTGAAGAAAAACAGTCAAAAAATACTTTTTTATATATTAAAGGGCATTTCCATAGCACAAAGATATTGTAAGCAAATAAAATAGAAACTTCAACATTTGAATTGTAGAGAATAAGTTTTGGTTGTTTATATTATATCGCTGATTACATTGCACAAAATATACCACAACAACATAAATAATAACAGAAATGGTTTCAAACGGTGCACTATTATTTAGCTTTCCTAATGTTCAACATGGCGATAAATGACTGCAAATATAGAATATTTAGAGATAAGAAAAATCTGTTTTTGTGAACAATATGCACTAACATTTTTGTTTATGCATTTAATTGTTTCATTTGCTTAAGAAAGAAACTAGAATAAATGACATATAATGCTTCTTTGTATTATAAATATATTACTGGTTTTAAATAATCTATATTAAACAAATCGACTGTATATTAAAAATTATGAAATAAGTATTACATAATTACAAAAAATTATTAAAATTAATTACAGACTTACAATAAACTAAAAATTACAGTATATTAATGTATTCTAAATAATTAAATAGTTATAGTAAAGTATTAAAATTATTTAATAATTATTACATAATTACAATGAATTATTTAAAATTACAATATATTAATATATTCTTAAATAATTACAATAAATCTAAAAAAATATTAAATATATTTTCCTAAATCATTAAATAATTAGATTAAATTATTAAAAAATGATTAATTTTTTAAAAATAATTACAGTATTTTTAAAATTATTAAATAAATATAATTAATATATTGTTAATTTATTCAATTCAATGAAAATTTTAATATTTTCTGCATTCAGTAATATATTCTAATTAAATTTCCTAAATAAATTATATTTAATTTATTAATAAAATTAAAGAAACAATAGTCTTGAAATTTTTTTAATGATTTATTCTGATTGAATAAATATTTTTCATTCTGTAAAATCATTCGCTCTAAGAAATTATTAAAATAACAATAGCCTTGAATTTTTTTTTAATGATTTATTCTGATCAAATAAATTCTTTTGATTCTGTAAATACATTTGCTCTAAAATAAAATATTAAAACAATGTATTAATGTAAATACATTAACAAAACAAATATAATTTTTCAATCAGAAAAACAGCTTCAAATTTATTAAATTGTTTCATAGATGAATATTGATGCCAAAAAAGACGGACTTGAAGAAACCCTCACGCCAACCCAAGCACGACTCTGCAAGCCCGTTCCTGCGACTATGGTCTATGGAGGGAGAATGCGTTTTATGACTTTTACCGCCATTTTTAGGTTTTTTTTTTATCGATTTCGTAGCAAATTAAAAATATGATTTTTAAGCAGGTTCTATTTGCGATTTTCAACACGATTATCAGCGATTTAATTGACAAAAAATTGTTTACTTAGGTCAATAATTTTTACCCGACTATTGGGGAATCAGTCGGTGCCCCCTGCGATTTAGAAAAAAGCGATTTCCAGAGTAATGCTTCTATGGTTAAGAAACCCTATCAAGTGTGGCTTGGTTAAGGGAGAATGGTTGTTAAGACACCCTACCAAGTTACCCATCCTAGCTTGCTATGATTGGGATTCCTTTAGTTATGACCCATGATTCCGATCTCTACATTTACAGTTGTTGGTCATTGCAAATTGTTTGAAGTTTCATCAATAATTGGTCTTTCTTTACTTTATAGTCTTTCTACTTTACTTTATGAATCATAGTTAGTATGGTTTATAATTATTGGTCAGTTATATGTTATAATTGGTAGGTTAATTTCCTAACTTGTTTGCAGGGTTTTCCTATCAAAGAGATAAATGTATCCCCTCTCTAACCCACCCTTAATAGCTAAGAATTGTAATCTAGGGTAAACTATGGTATTTCATAAAAGGGGACATTACGTAGAGGAGTAGATTTTGTTGTTTCCACAGTTCAGAAATTCAGAATTATTGTTTCTGCTGCTAACTAACTCCCAAACTTTCCACAAGCTTTTGAAAACATTAGACCCTGCAGGGGTTACAAAGAATTTGTCAGTCAAAAGGTCCTAGAAGGGAAGCTGTTTTCAAGCCTTAGCTTGCTTGGGGACAGCCAACTGAATATTGTTTCTGATTAGAGCCTTCCATGGTTCTTTGCCCTTTAACGTTTTGATAATCCATTTGATAGAAAATGCTATGCCATGCTTTCCATGGTCTTTCAAACCTAAACAACCTTGAGTCCTCTCAAGACAACACTAATCCCACTTAACCGAATGTTTCTTCTTTTTACACTTTCCATGAGACCATAAAATCTGCCTGATTTTTTTCTGAATCTCATTAACTTGATGGTTATTAAAAAACCAAACAGAGGAGCAATGTACATTGTAGGAAGATAGGATCTTTTGAAAAACTTGGATTCTACTTGCCAAAGACAGGTATTGGTTATTCTGATTATCCAGCTTCTTATCAATTGTCTCCTTAACCGATACCTACATGTCCTTTAAGCATCCTTTAAGCATGGGTTTACTGCAAAAGGAATTCTTAAGTACTTGACCTGCTTGTTGGGTCTCCCCATTGGAAGTCATATTTGGAGAACTGCTTAGGGGTGGTGTCTTTGCAGCCAAGCATAATAGATTTAGAAGAGGACACTTTCACTCCTGAGGTGGTACAAAGAGGTTTAATCTCTGCATTAAATTGTCTACATTGTTTTCTTCAACCTCTACAAACAATGCTGTGTCATCAACAAACTGGATGTTTAAGAGGTCTTCATTGTTAGGAAGGGATACACCTCTAATTTTTGGATTCAATGTTGAGTCTCGTATAATATAGAAGATAGCATCTGTTACTATTACAAATAGAGCAGGGGCAAGAGGGTATCCCTGTCTAATTGATTTCTCTAATGAGAATTGTTCAGTAAGAAAATCATTAACATCAACTTAAGCTACAACATCTTTCAAAAGAGTATTCACCATCTGACAAAACCTACCAGGTAAGCCAAAGGATTCCAGGGTCATCCGGAGAAAAGACCAATTCTACCCTGTCATATACTTTCTCAAATTCTAAAAGGAGAATAGCAGCATTTTGATATGTATACCTGTTGACGTGTATTTTGTACACAATCATACACAGAATAAAATACCGACAGGCATCTTATCCTCTCTTGAGAAAATAGTCTCTAACTGCTGAAGATCTGCAAAAAGGATCAGTTAGATGGACTCCAAGGTTCTTTTAGTGGGGTCTCCACGTGTGGACAAGCTTTTTAGTGGTATGATGTGATTTGCTGTTTCCTCCAAGGCTTCTTACGGATTCAATGGTTCGAAGATTTCACTAATCTAAAAAGAACTTTCAAAAAAATGGAAAAAGATAGGGCTTAAGAGGTCTAATCTAGCCTAACCCTATGAACGACTTAGCATGAATGAGATTTGGCAAGACTCAACCAATTTCAATTTTGCCATAAGATAACAACTTAACTGAAATTAGTGCGATCTTCTAGGGTAATAATGGTGTTCAATGCATCAAAGACCAAGGACACTACTACGAAGGTACATATCCTAGATGCGAAAATGCTTGAAGGTTAAGGACTCAAAGTGTTTTCCAGTCGACCACGCAAGGCGTTCCTACAATCAGCAAGAAGCTAGTGGTTTGGATTACGAATCCTACCAAATATCAAATCTCACACTTAGTCTTTCAAATTAACAAACTACTTTGATTGAGCGTGATTCAAGTACATCCAACAACCATGAAGATAACTCAAGAAACTTGCAACAAAACACCATAACTTCAATATTTTATTGATTTCCAAGTCATCATATACAACAATTGCTTGAATTTCTCTCTTCAAGACTCAATCTTGCTACAAAATAAAAATTGCTTACAATTCTAATCTCTCTATTTCACTCTTAATTCTATTCTCTATTAACTGACTCTAAATAAAATGAAAAATGGGGGTATAAATAGCATCCCCAATTACAATGAAAGGTCCAGATTGAAAGTAAATCAACGGACAAGATCATGACACCTAAACCCTAATTAGGGTTTGTTACAAATGACCTCCTTTTTACTGAACAATATTAAATACATAGCCAAATATTAAATTTGGCACAAAAAACTAGGAGGTATCAACCAATGAGAAATAAGATGTCATGTCATCTGTAACAACCTTTCATCTAGAATCTTATTCCCTTTCCAATTTTCCTTCTTAGCATATGCAATGAATTTTGTTACGATTCCTTCGATTTCTGCGATTGGAATCTCGGGAAGATTCTTGATACTCTCTTCTAAGTGGATAACCTGATCAAATGCATCTAGAAGAGCTGTGTCCCAAGTAGGTTCAAGTTCCTTTGTTCTATCAATCAGGAGCATGGTGGCATACATCTGATCATACTGCTCATCTGTAACATCTGCGTCTTTGCGAAAGATGATCTTGATTCTATCTTCAAATCCCTGTAAATCCACATCTGTCTCGACCTCGATCCCTCTGCCAAGAATGGTACGAAGTACTTCAAATACTCTGTCCTGGATCGGATTGATCACCTCCTCAACTTGACCACATCTAACACTGATGTCCTCAAAGAGAACACTCTTTATATGGAGTAAGGTTGACCACTGAAACAAACTGTGAGAATCACCTTCTAAGATCCTCTCTTGTGCTAAAATTCTTCTAGATGTATGTCTTATAACTTTCAAGACAGGGATGACAACGTCCTTGGTATGGGCAAATGCAGCTACTGTTGCCATCAATCTGTGGATTATCTCAAGAACTTGGATAGCCTGGTGGGTGATCTTCGACATCCTTGTAATAAACTCAATGGCCACCGTGTGAGATCTATCCATCCAATTACATGTACGCTGGACCATATTCCGGAATCTTTCTGCTTCATTGATTGATTGAAGGGGCAATGCCTGCAATGGTGATCTAACTGGATCCTGACGTCCCAAAGGTTCATTGATGTGACTGAAATATGTCCTCCATGCACCGACCTCTTTCTCAAGCTTTCTATTCTTTTCTACTTCTTCTCTAAATTTATCCTTCAATGCCTCAAATGTGTCGGTGGCATCATCTAAAGTCTGCTCTACTGTGGATGGTCCTAACTCAATAGTCTGTATATGATAGTCTTCTGCTAGGATCTCACCCTCATATTTGTCTGCTGCCGGTGTAGCTATCTGCAGTTTTCTAGATCCAGTCTCATCTCGAATCATCTTGGACATCTTTATAGCCTTCTTCTTCTCTGTTGTCATATGTGAACGTCCCACGAGGCTCTCTAAATCAATTGCACTGTCTTCATCCTCAATTACGATCACCTTAGTCAATCTTTCCTTCAACCAATCTGGGATATTTGATCTTGTCTCTTGAACTTGAATTTCTTTATGTACTATTTCTTCTTGTCTGGGAGGAGATGTTATTTCGTTATCATTATCTAAATCATAGTCTTGGAGAGATCCATCGGATGAAACATGCTGTGCCTGTTCCTCTTCCTGTCTATCATTCTGTACCATCGATTCCATGGATTCTTCCACTCGAACTGTTCTATCCTCTGGCCTGGCAGAAGTACCTGGTGTTTGATCTTTGTTAGCACCTTGCTTTTTCTTGGAAGGCTCTTTCTTTTCTGATCTTTCCTTTCTCTTTGAACCTCTCGAATGGAGATTGCCCTCACTGGCACATCGAAGGTTACCTTCACCTGAATTCCTAGGATTAGGATTGCCTTCACTAACACTGGCTCCACCTTCGGCTGGCTTTTCTTCCAAAGTAAAAGACATGGCTATGCCTTGTTCTCTCAACTTCTGATGCTGAACGTCTACCCATCTGCGAGTACAAGACAAGACTGGTGCCATCAAATCATCTAAATCCACGGCCTCGGGCTCATTCCAATTCAAACTTATTGTTTTGCTCTCTCTATCATATGAAGATTGGATGTGCCTGCCGTTGTCCTGAGCTTGGTCAGCTACTCTGTAAATCTTACATTTCCTGATAAAATCCAAAGGCAATCTAGAATGTATCTTACGTTTCACTTCGAGATCATCTAGGAGATTCATCATAAAATCTTCAATCTGGTACTCATGTCTAAATCTTCTACCGACCGTCTCCTCTAAATGTCCATGTGGATCAAAACTATTCCTCCAAGCAAAAGATGAAAAAGGATACAAGGCTAACTCCCTCTCTGCGTCATCCATGGCTGAGACATTGGGACATACCTCAACTGAATTACCCAAAATAATAGGTACCTGAACTCCATTCTGATGTCTGTGTCTGAATGCCTTCACATATGCTGCCAACTGCCTTGTTACTTCAAGTAACACAATTCTGTCTGTCGGGTATCTCGGCAACATGTATGGGGGTAAAGGACATCCATACACTCTAATGTAAGTGAACTTGGGAAACTGAATGAACCAAGCACCGTACCTCTTGATTAACTCCTGGGCATCCTGAGATAATCTGTTGTGAATCCCTCCTTGCAACGTCCTTGTGATGTTCATCGTGAAAGTATCATTGATTAACTTGTAGTTCTTCCCTGGTGGATGATGCAAGTGGGTATAGGATTCACAAACTCTGACCTCGCCGGGTCCTCTTCCAATCACTCCTCTGTGAGGTAGTCCTGCGTACTCAACGCTCCTGATTAAGGCATAGATGACGTATGAACTCATGTGGAAGGACTTAGTAGCCCTGAGTCTTCTCAACTGTACGTCTAAGCAATGGCTAATTATCCTAGCCCAATGTATTGTACCCTTTCCTTGAATAATCACCTGGATGAAATAAAACATCCATTTCTCAAAATAGAAGGCATGAGGTGCTCCTGTAACTCTGTTGAGCATGGTAATCAAATCTCTGTACTCCTCTTGGAAATCAATCCGGTGCGGTGTGTTCGGTACTTTGCTCAGACGGGGACGACTCTTGAGTAGCCAGTTCTTGTTGATTATGCTTAGACAAGCATCTGGATCATCATCGTACACTGATCTGGCTCCTTCAATGCTCTTGTATATCATGTCCCTGTGCTCTGGAAGATGGAAGGCTTCACTTATGGCCTCCTCTGAAAGGTACGCCAAAGTGTTTCCCTTATTGGACACAATTGTCCTGGACTGTGGATTGTAATGACGGGCACACTCGATCATCAACTCGTGGCACTGAATAGCTGGAGGAAAACCGGCCGCCTTGATAATGCCACTCTCTATTATTCTCCGGGCGACAGGTGATGGCTTGCCGATGTAAGGGACCTCTCGGAACTTCTTCGTGCTAAAGTTCCCCAAGTTTGTATCTCCAATGTTGCTCCACTTGGACACGATCTTGGTCTCCACTTCTTCAGTCTTCTGATCTTCTTTCATGAGAGCCGAGCGACTGGTGGATGCTCCCGCCTTTGGGGTTGCCATACCTACACAACATTTCATTATAAGAAATAGATTTTGCAATAAATAACGTAGATAAGAGAGATAGATTTTAGGAAACCTCATGATAAGTCCCTAGAGTTATCATTTCCTAAAATACAATGATTGAGCTAAGAGATTTAAAATTCAAAATTTGAAATATGACGATGAATGAATAAAACAATAACAATTAAATCGCCATACCTCGATAGAGAGCTAACTCTAGAATGCAAAAACAAAATTTGCCTAGGCAAAATTGAGGTATAAAGATAATCTTCAATATGATCCCCTCAAATTTGATTTCGCCACCTCTGGAGAGAATGTGATCTTTAATTATCACCTTGGACGTGGTCTCAAATGGATCTTCAAATTCGCTCTTGGTGTGGTCTTCGAATTCGCACCACCTTTGATCTTCAATGCAATTCGCACCTCTTTAAACACACTTCGCACGCCTCACACCACCTTGGGAATGTCTACGCCACCTTTGGTTTGAAGTCGCACCACCTTTGGAACGTCTAAGCGCGCCACCCTTGGTCTTCAATGCAATTCGCACCACCTTTGGAGTGTCTTCGCCACCTTGGATAAATAAAACTCGCACTATATTCGCCTCTTGTCAACTCGCATGAAGGAAGGTAAAATAATGATGTAGAAAATGATAATTCTACCCCCCTTATATAGCGCTTGCATCCTTTACCCCTTAGGCCGACTTAATAAAAATAAAACCATTTTTTAAATGATTTGCAATGACATAACAAGGCCGACCTCTATATATGAGCGCTCAAATCGATTTTTTTTTTTAATTAAATAATTACTTATTAATGCCTTGCGTTTTTAAATTGCAAATTTCGATTTTTAAATAAGGCAAAAATAATTAATAAATGTTAACGCCATATTAAATGCCAATAAAAAATAAGATTTTCAATTTTTAAATCGATTAAGCATTTAATAAAATTCGAATTGTTTAAATTTGGCGCCAAAGATATGAAAATAAAAGGACGTACCTCATCGCTCTGGTCCCTTGGAGAGGGACAGGAGCGATCCATGATTTTTGGCATGATTCTTGCGTTTTTAACGTTCAACTCCTTCATTTTCACCTCCCAAATCGATCATCTGGTGGTCCTTCGAATTTGAATGCCTCTCTTGTGCGGGCAAATGCATCCCATGACCATTATCGCCCTGGTCCCTTGGAGAGGGACAGGAGCGATCTCCATGTTTTCACGTTCACCTTGCATTTTTGACCTTCGAAATATCATTGCTCGTGTCCTTTGCGCTTATTTCCATTGGCTTTCATTATGTGTTTGGATGCATAAAAGGGACCATCGCCCTTGTCCCTTGGAGAGGGACAGGAGCGATCCATTATTTCTCCTTGATCTTGGCGACTTTTAAACTTCGATCTCCTTTGCAATGTCCTTCAAACGTTGTCCTTCGCACTTCCTAACCTCGCTTCGCCTTGATCTTTGAAGGAACGGGAGTGTTTTAATAGTATCGCCTTGGTCCTTGTCCAAAGGACAGGAGCGATGGGAGACTTTTACCTTGATTAGCAATGTTTGGACGTTTAAAACCCTTGCAAATTATCTTCAAACGATGTCCTGGAGCATATGTAACCTTGTGTATCTTTGTCTTTACGTAAATCTTGCATGGATTAATCTAATATATCAATATCGCTCTAGTCCCTTCCTGAGGGACAGGAGCGAAGTTCATCATAACATGCTTGTTCTTGTTTGTACCAACTTGCAATCATCTTCATTGCGTGGAATGATGTCCTTTCGACCCTCTTGGTAACTTGAAACTTGTTTGCCTTTTGAAATTTACGCCATTATGTAGATATCGCTCTGGTCCCTTGGAGAGGGACAGGAGCGATCTAGGTCTTTAGAGTGCAAATCCTTCCATGTGATGACCTTTGCAACGTTGCGCTTGATGGAAATGCCTTGAAATGTCCTCGCCACCCTTCGTCCCGACTTGGATCGGCCTTGAACCTTGGAGGGACGACCTTGAACTTTGGAGGGACGTATCATCACCATTGTATCGCCCTGGTCCCTTGGAGAGGGACAGGAGCGATCCTCCCTTTGTGGCCTTTATCTTACTTTGCCAGGTTCCAAGTTTATATTCAACGGAGTCGTCCTTCTTCACTCTATCCACCCATGCCTTTACATTGTTTGTAACTTTGCAAGAAAAGCAATTATATCAAAAATCGCTCTGGTCCCTTCCTGAGGGACAGGAGCGAACTAGGCATTTAGCACTGGTATGGACGTCCCAAAAATCTTCAATTTATATTCAATGCATTCATCTCATGTTCTCCTTCGTTTTTGAACGTAAACTTGCCTTGACCCTTGTCTGGATTTTGCAAAATGGAGGAAATCGCTCTGGTCCCTAGGAGAGGGACGAGAGCTACAAGGTACTTCGCCCTGGTCCCTTGGAGAGGGACAGGAGCGATTTAGTCAATATAGGTCATTTTCCTTCGTTTTTTGCATCTCAAATTATATTCATTTGGCAAAGTATCTTCTCTTGGACGTCCTCAAATCATTAAGTTTTCAAAATCTTGCAAGGACAAGGCGAAATTTGAATTGTAGCTCCGGTCCTTTACTGAGGGACAGGGGCGATTTTCTTCCTGGAGGCCTTTCTGTGCTCATGAAAATCTTCAATTTATATTCAAATGAAAAATCTTGTCGTTCTCTATCACTTCAAACGTAAAATTTGTCCGGACTCTACAAGGATGATGAGATAATTGAAAATGAGCTCCCGTCCTTCACTGAGGGACAGGAGCGATTTTGCTCCTACAGGCCAAAATAACAAGATTTTTGACATTTTAACACTTCACGAGGCGAAAACAAATCAATTCCAATGCCCAGGATCAAACTTCAAAAAAAGTCAAAATTTGGTCAAAATATTCAGTCAGACAAAAATTCATATTGACGGTCATCATTTAGACAAGTTTAAGCTCTGCATGAACATTCCAATTGAAAATTAGACCATTTTGGCGAGATCATTGCATTCAAAAATTGCATTCTAGAAAAGAAGCTCAAAAGCTCTCAAAAAAAATGACTGGATTTTGGCTTGAAAAGGCAATATTTAAAACCCCAAGGCTTAGCCCTAAATCCAGACAACTAACTGACTAACAAAACCCTAAAAACGAAAGCGAAAACAAGCGAAAAACAAGCAAAAGAGGGGGTCCCCATTTGCGATGGGGCGATGTGTGAAATGGTCACAACAATACCTTGCCCATTCCATAGTCTCCCAATTGGTTAGGAGGTTTTCTGAAATGTATCTACCTTTTATAAAACCAGTTTGAGTGGTGATAATAAAGGAAGGCAGTATATTTACTAATCTCTAGGCCAGAATTTTAGCAAGAATTTTGAAAGAAACATAAGCAAGGTAATAGTTCTCCAGTTCTTGATTAGAGACTTATCACCTTCTTTAGGTAAGAACTTTATAATAGCTTTATTAATGTTGCTTCCTATAGAGAGCCTCTATCAATGGCCTCGTTGTAAACCTTTAGCAAGTCCTCACTCACCCAATCTATATTCTTCTTATAAAATTCCACAGGTAGGCCATTTGCCCCTGGAAATTTATCGTTGTTTAGAAGCTTAATAGTTCTTATAATTTCCTTTTTGGAAATTTTCTTATCCATTTTGCTTGCATATTTGTTGGATATCATATTTCGAATGAGTTTCTTGCTAATATCCCTAGCACTGTGACCATCCAAGGTGTCCCCCTCAGAGGTAAACAAGCTTTTATAGAAACAAAGGAATCAACCTTTTACCTCGTCTGGGTCACTTATGAGTCTATTATCTGACCATATATTACCAACATTTTCCGTTACTCCTTTCTCTTTAATAAATCTAAAGAAATTTTGTGAACCTTTATCTCCATTTTTTAACCACTTCATTTTTGTTCTCACCCTAAGACCCTGAGTCTTAGCAGCTTGCAACCTTCTCAAGGAGTTTTTCAGAATGATTAATTCGTGATTCAGACCTAAGCTCTTCAGGTGACTCTGGAGATTAGGTTCAAGATTTAGAAGCTTTTCTTGAAGGCTGTTTTCAGACCTATTATCCATGGCTCTTTTCTTGCCTATAGTTTGGTATATAATTTTCCAACTATTGACGTTAGTTTCCCATTTCTCAATGGCATATTTTTCTTTTAGCATCCACATATTAATCTCCCTAAGGGTGAAGATGGCTTCAGAATAGTCTTCATCCCTTAGTAGGCTAGTATTTAGGATGAATTTGTCTTCTTTTTTACACTCTTTAAGAGTCTCATTAGCAATCAAGATTTTAACTTTGACAGGGTGATGATTAGATAAGGTGTAGAGGTGTACTTTTACCTTACTGCCATCCTCAGTTTGTCCAAAATTGAAGTCCCTATTAGCACAAAACCTATCTAGTCTACAGTATATTCTTCTATTTCCTTATTGGGAATTACACCAGGTATACCATATTTTTTTATTTTCTCTTTTCAGTCCTTCTAGATGATCAAATAAGTTAAGTGTATGTTTCATTTTGTACCAAAATAATTTCTCATTACCTTTCCACCCCATATCTGTTCCTCCATACTTGTTGTCATTGTTTTCAATCATATTAAAATCACCCCCCACTATCCAAGGGAGATCTTGAAGGTTACACATCCATTTCTTTAAATTGATTCCATCCTTATATTCATTAGGAATATATACAGAGCTTATACCAAATTTCTTGTTTTCCTTCTCAATGATAACCTAGACAACCCAATTGCATGGAGAAATTCTATGACCAGTCACATATTTAGTGTAATGCCCCACCCCAAGCGGAAGCACTACGAACAGTTCTGTAGCAGTCTACTGGTTAATTTTTAATTAAACATATTATGTTTTCTTTTCATTTTTTGTTTTCTTTCAGAGCTAGACAGAAGTTGCAGAATGGTTTGTTTGTTTGTACAATGATATTGAGTAAATGAGCTATTTTTGCATTCAAGAAACAAGCTGAAAACAAATTGAAAATATGCAACCAAGTCCTAGAAATTTCCAGATTTAGATAGGGGCTAACTTTTACAACATTTTCTGATAATAATGATAACCCAAGACTAGAAAATGCCTTACAAAACTAATTCAGACATACGCAGAAAGTTTACTCTTGAATCTGGTAGTTGATGTGCCTGATAACAGCAGATAAGGAGGTCTGATTAATGGCAAGGTGGCAGCCAAGTAGCTCACCCAGAAATATGTTTGCAGCACTTTAAAATCTGCCTCTTTCCACTTAAAATATTGCCCAAAATATAAGTCTAATCTGGATGCCAAAAATGGGTCAAAGTTGGTTCAGCAAACCCCAACGTTTGGCAGGAATGAAGCTCCAATACCCTTGAGCTGTATGGTCTGCAAATGGACTGGTCTTTTTTGTTGGAAACCCCTCTAGTGACTGAAATGGTTGAAGGCTACTCCACACGTGTTGAAGATGAAGTTCTGATGATAACCAATGTTGGAGAAGCAAGTTTGGGCTTCAAACAACTTCAAACTATCAAGGAAAGGGGGCAGCTAGGCAAGCAAGCACCTCCTTCAGATTTCAACCAGCAAAATCATATCTAAACTGATTTCTTTTAAGCACAAATGAAATCCCTGCAAATAGGATTCCCTTGTACACCCCGAGATGGTCTCTCACAACTGCAGGTGTGTTTACTTGTGGAGGATTTCGTCCTCACAAGTAGCTCCAAACCCTAGGGTTCAGACAAGTTCCTGTCAAGAGGCAAAAGTAATAAAATATTTCATCAAGACATGTTCAACTTCAAAATGAACTCCAAGTTGCTTTTAAATAGTCTCCCGAAAGGTACACACTAATTAGGGTTTACTCTAGTGCCCAGCTTATAACTTTATTTGGTTTTATTTTCTCCCTCTAATATTTCACTTTATGACTTAATAGTCCCAAATAAGGTGGCATCCGAATTGAGTTAAATTCATCCTTTATTATTTTCAATGACCATTATAAAGTCATTTTCATAATTTAACAATTATAACTTTCAAGGTCACCTTTAATATCCTTTGTAATATGACAAATAACCACAAGTTGCATTGAGCTCCACCTTCTCTCTCCTGCGATGCCATACTCTCTTTCTAGAATCATATCAGAATATGTACTTTTTGAGGAGTCTTAAATAAGTTAAATATTGATTTAACTTAGCAACCTTTTCTCATTTTACAAAATAATGCCTTGATATCTCTTGAACCACTCATATATGTTGTCTGAAACTTGAGAAAACCAACCCTAAATGGTTCCTTTGTCCATCTTCTTAGTCCTCAAGGAATTGGTGATAGACTAACCTTGATTGGTTGACTTTGGCTAAGAAGGGGACATTGCATTTAGACCATTTGTTAGAAAGCAGAATGGCAGCTCCTCCGTTACGTTTTGCATGATTAGTACAAAAGTGGGAGTACTCTTTACAAATAAATTTGAGATTAGTTTAAAGAGTAAATTTATTGCCTTTACCTCTTGAAGAAGGACAACATCCTTGTGTTTGTCGAGGTTTAAGTATCTTCTTACAATCTACTTCCTATTTGGGGATTCAAGCCCCCCTAACATTCCAAGAAGAGCAATTAAAGGTCATTGGAAATTATCAAGGAGAGGTGTGCATTGGATTCCGAAACTTGTCAAAGCATTTAGGAAGTTGATCCTCTAATTCCTTACTCTTGGAGCAGGGTTTTTTCTCCTCACTCCTCTTTTTTCTCTTATTTTTATCAATTTTAATCCAACCATTTTTTGCAGGAATGGCTCTGACACTACTTGCCTGCACATTACTACTAGGAAGGGTGGGAATGATAGCATTCTGATCTATGGTTCCTATTGAGTGCTTTTCATTCTCCAAAGATTCTAAAACCCATGTAGAAACCTCCCTACTGCCCCTCATTTTGTTAACAACAACCTGATTTGGCTTGTCTAGTACCAACCCACGGGCAACAATTTATTGTCCATGATTGGTACTAGACAAGGAGAGCAACTTTGGAATGCAAGCTATTTCAACTTTGGTATTATGTTCTTTATTATCCCTATTCTTATCCTTACTAGCTTTAGCATCCATTTGTAGGCTCTTGTCTATGACTAGAGTATGTTCATCACATTGCCATGCATGGACATAGGCACACAGTGCAAGTTGATGCTGCCATCTTGTGAATGATCATTTATACTCTTATGGTGTTAAACGAATTATTGGAGATATGAAACTTTTAAAGCTTTGATCTTTGGCCTCAACTTCCTGTATAATGTTGTTGATTTTGGAGGAAACAGTCTTGGATGATAACTGAGTTTTATACTCAACTATCATAACTGTTTCACTCAACACATTATCTCCTCCACTTATATTATGGGTCTCTTCTTCATTTAAGGACTCTATGTCCTCAATATAGGCATTCATTTCTTTATAATTATTGTTGTATTTATTATTATTCAACGCAATAGACCATTTAATCCTGTCAAGTACTATCTCTTGGGCATTTTATTCATGACCAAAGGTAGTATTTGGCACATCAAAGAGGATATTGCCTTGCCCCTTTGGGGTGTTTATCCATAGGAGGCAAGGTGGAATCTCCCAAGTCAAAACCAAGAGTCACCCTCATTCTAAATCCCAATTGGGGTGTTTATCCATAGGAGGTGAAGTGGAATCTCCCAACTCAAAGACAGGAGTCACCTTCTTTTTAAATCCCAATTCCTTATCCATATCCTTATTGAGGCCAATCTTTAAAACATTCATGGGGGAAGTGTTGCTGCTAATGATGAATCGATTACATTTTCAACAACTTTGGTAGCTAACTCATTAGAGTTAGAGCTTGGGATGATGTCTATGTTATTATGAAAAGCCAAATCCTCTGTAGGAGCAGCAAGACTAACCACAGAGCTGGGGACCACCTTCTTTGCCTATAGGTGGGCTATTGCAAGGCCTTGACCATTATGAGGGCTAACTGGAGGGCTCTCAGCACTAGGGCAATATTGGGCCTTAGGGAAGATAGCAGCAATGCATTTAGCATTAGAGAAAGGAGCCCTAATAGGAGAGGTAGAAGAACCATCCTCTGGGCTAGCCATAACCCCACCCTTGGAAATAGAATCTCTGGTGATGAAACTAAATGTAACCTTGGACCCCTGATGAGAGGCAATCGGTAGTTCCTGACCAGATTTGGTTCCACTCTCTTTACTATCAAAATTCTCTTTTCCAACAATATTAACTTGAGGAATGTTATCTACAGCTGCATTATTGGCTTGAGGGCTTGGTCTTTCTTTAATAATTGGACACTTTCTTCTTACATGCCCTTTTCATTTGTATAAAAAACAAGCATGAAGTCCTCCTAGGATTTCTAAATTGCAGGAGTATATTTTTTCTCCAATATCAATGTCTATCACATTTGGTATATCAATTCTTGGAGTTAATGAGACAAGCACTCTCGCATTTATATTGAGGAGAATTGCTTTAGTTTCCTCAATCTTCTTAACACTACCAATTAGGGGAAGAATTTGTTGCAAAAATGCCCGCCAAAATGTTTACTCCCGAAGGGAATGTTCTTAATTTATGCAGAGAACAGAATACAGAAACAGGAACATACCAGAAATAATATCAATTAACAGCATTCAACACTACACATTGCAGAAAGATTTAGTCTTTATTATCAAGTGTAATGTGTACAATCATATCTCCTTCCTGATACAACATTGAGAGAATATATGGTGCTTGACTGTTGATTAAGCCTGCCAACTGTCGGCAACCGCCACAATCTCTCAGGAATAACTAATTACATTGCCAAGTATACTAACAAAACATAACAAAACATTATTTATTTATTATGGCAAAACTGCAGTCTACGGGGAGGTATGTTTTTAATTGTTACCCATCTAAGGTAAGGAAGAGCAAATATTTCTTCATTTAAAGCTTCCGATGTCTAGGTTAGGGCATAGAATATATAGTTTTTAGTTGTCCAAAATATTTTGCCAATAGCTCTTTGTTGCATATTGTGATCTTTAAAAAAGACAAGAAATATACCCTTTTGGACCATTCTACAAAACAATGTGTAACCCTAGCTTTTTGAATCAAATATTATTAATCTGTTTATTGATGTATTTCCTCACAGGAACCTTATTACAATCTAAAGCACAAGAAAGATAGCAACACTTTTTAAGCTAATTTCTTCCTTTCTCAAAAGTGTTGTCCTCATTTTTGTTTTCAAAAATGAAGGACCATTACATAAAATTTTTATGAAAAAATGAAAATTTTACTTTATGGAACACTTCCCGAGGCAGAATTTAGACTAATCCTTGGACTGGCTTAATCCTCAGTCCATCCTCGAACTACGTTTCGAATTTCGTCGCATTCTGGATTCGTTTGCTATGTCTTTCTTTCAATTTCGGGTTTTTTCTCCCTGACTGCAGGTGGAGAATTTTCCTTGAATTGCAAGTTTTAATGATTTCCATTGTTTTGGTCTTTGTAGGGAAATTTTTAGCTAATTACAAGTGCACTTTATTGAAAAATAAAAACTTGTAATTTGCTTTGTATTTCCCCCTTGATGCTTTTTGGCTTTTTCAGTTAAAATAGGGTTTTTTTGGTTAAGTTACAAGTAAACTTGTAATTCTTTTCTAAAATCCCTACTTTAATGGTTTTTGCTTGTAATAGGGATTTTAAACCCCTATTACATGTGTGCAAGTGAATTATAACTTGTTTTAGGGATTTAATTTTCCCTTTACAAGTGATTTTAAACTTGCACATCTCTCTCCAAAACCCGATTTTGCCTTGAATTGAGAAAAGTGACATTGAAAACTTGCTATTTGGTCCAACAAACCCGATTTTGCCCATATAGTGCATTTTTGAAGATTTTAAACATTTAATTGCATTTTAAAAACCCGATTTTTGCCTTGTAGTTGAAAAAGTGCATTTTAAAACTTGTTATTTCCTCCAAAAAACCCGATTCTCATTGTTTCATGCAAATTGAAACTTGTTATTCTTTTCCAAAAACCCGATTGCAAGAAATAAACGGTTTTTGAGGATTTTAAGCAAGATTTTGTGGAGAAATTTTTGGAGGAAGAAGGCATTTGGGATTCTTCCCTATTCTTGTGCATTTTCAAACATCTTTCACGCCATTCTAGGGTTTTGGGAGTTTGATTTATTGCTGGTTTCTTGGTGTCAAAAATGCAAACACGTTTTTGCCAAAAACCACATTTTTCTCCTTCAAGGATGCCATGAATCAGCAATCTCCCAAGTTGTTTTTGCATCTTATGCTAAGGCGTTGAGGTTAGAAGGAGATTTATTCACTTTCCACGCCATTTCCTTTTGATTTGCTGCCACGTTTTTATACAAATGGCGTTTTTGTAAAAACGTGGCTAGGTTTTGGCATTGTGGATTGTCTCTATTTATTGGATTGTCTCTATTTATTGGATTGTCTTCTTCATTCCAAGATTGTTGCATCTTTTGGAGAGGCATTTTCAGTTTGAAACAAGGTATGTTTTCTTTTCTTTCCTTGTCTCATTTTCTTGTTTTCTTAGTTTTCCTTTCTAGTTGTAAATTTGTAAATATGTTGTTCTTGTCCCAAAATTGGTTTTGTGAGAGAATTTTTTGCCTTGATATGCAATTTTTGGATTGCATTGTTCTTCCCCATTTTCCCTCTTTACTTGTATTCGGGATTTTAAATCCCGATTACAAGTTGACCGGAAATCTTTGTTCTTCCCTTACGGTTGAAGAATTTAACCAGTTTTGGTTAAAATTCCAAGTTGAAAAAGTGTGAAATACCCTTCCTTTCAAAATCGGGTTTGAAGAAATGGATTGCATGTTGAAAAGTTCTTCCCATTTTCATGAAAATGACATTCCCAAATTTTCCCATTTTTATCCATTCATGTCTCCCATATCTGTACTTTCCTTTTTTCGTCATTTTCGCAAGTCTAATTCTCATTTTCCATCCATTTCTCCATTTGCAAATTTACAAGTGTACTTGCATTCGGGTTTTAAAAATCCGATTGCATGTATGCCCTTTCCAACTTGTATACTTGCGAAAATTTCCCCACGATCCGAAATTGGTCAAAGTCAAGATTCTCCCATTTCCATATATTTCCCCTCTTTCTCTCACAAAGTTGTGAAGTTCAAGAGTTGAAGTTTTTCCCATTTGAAGAAGGAAAAATGTTATTTGCAGCTGAATATGATGTTGCCTTAACACTTTTAAGTCTTCATCACAGTATTCCAGGTTGTCCATCAATGTCAGATTTGCCGTCGTCTCCAATTCCAAAAAAGATGAAGTACAAATATGACAATTACCAAAACGAAGTTGCTCCTTCCCAAGTTTCCTCTCCTTTGGATCGTATCAGAGATACATAGATAGGGCATGTAGACATGTCAGAATTTGTCAAAAGGGTTGAGGATCCACAAGATAGCAATATGCAATGGTTGTTGGACAGCCATATCCATCACGCATCTTCTTTCCTGATGGCTGACCTAGAACGTGAATTTGTTCTCGCTTGCACCCATCATTTTGACAAGGAGACAAGAATCATTAAAAATGATGATGGCGAAGCAATAATCCGCCTTGATGTAGACACAATTGAGAAGGTCTTCAGAATACCTCCCGCACCTGTTTACAAGGAAATCTACAAAGAGAGTACAGCTGAGTATTATGTGAAAAGGGGAAAAGATTGTAAACGACATATCAACAGGTGGATCCAAGAGCCATGAGCCGCCTTCTCAAGGTGGGCTAAGTTGTACCGCTGTGACTTCAAATGGGAAATAGGAGACATCATAACCCTCCTCAACAGGATAATGGGCCTTTAACATTCTAATGTTTCTGAGCCTTGGATGTACCAGTTCATCATGTTCATAAGGTAGTCCCATCATATATCATGGGGGGAAGTCATTAGCGATGCCTTGTGTGAACAGCTTGCAACAGTCCCTTCCACCATGACTTTCTATATGAATTCATACTTGGTGTACTTGGCAGCATCACTTAGACATTTTCCAGGTCTTTCTACCAAGGGTGATCACTCGCTTATACTGGTATGGGAATATTATGATTAGTTGCCTTTGAGACCCAGCAAATTGCATTTCAGAAGAGTCCAAGATGCATTCTTCGGTTACTTCATGTGTCAGTTTGACAGAACTCTGAAGAATAGAAGGGTATCGGATGAGGCATGGGAAAGGGTGAGGCAGTATGGATGCTTGTTTCTATAGTTCCCGACCTTCACCTATATGAGAATCGGATGCTATTGTGGGCAGTCATACATACTTCCTAGATACCCAACTGATAGGATCATTCTTATGGAGTTGGGAAGACAAATCATGGCTGTCCACACTCATTAGTCTGCCAGACATGGGGTTGGAATGGGGATCTCTACAACAAACCGACTAAAAATTGGCCGGTATTCTCTTGTCACATCCCTTAAAGCCAAGGCCATGGAGACTGAAATGCAGGAAATTAAGCTCAAAAGGTTTAAGTCCAGAGCTGATTTTGATTACCGGGGTATGAAGGAGAAGATCAAAAAATCCTTTGTGCACGTGCATCGCATTGAGGATATCTGGGTAGATCTCCGCACGGAGGTCGAGGTTCTAAAGATGGATTATTGCAGGCTCACTGTTGAGCAGGTTGTTGATTTGAACTTGGTGGACATTCCACAAGGGATGATTAATGATGGGCACGTACTAGATCCTGAATATATTTTACGAAGGGTTGAGGAAGCTCCACTTCCTTTAATCGAATGGTCACACAACGAGTGCATATCCATTCTTGAGAGATTTCAGCCTATCTTGGCTACCACCAACGTTTGGCTGAAAAGTAATGCTGTTAGACTCATAAAAATCAAGATTGGAAAAGAAGATGATTCTACAGGACCCCTTGGACGTAAGTCTGAGATTCAGATTGACAACAAGGAAGGCGTATCGTCTTCGGGAACAAGGATCAAATTGGGAGTTAGTCGGGCAGTAGTGCTTCCTCCTGAGGAGGCGACAGTTCGTGGAAAGGAAAAGTCACAATTTCATGTTCAGGTGATCGATCTAGATAATCCAGAAGAAGGGCAGCAATCTGATGATGCTCCCAAGTCTCCAGCATCCGACTCGCCTCATGAGATTATTCCTCCAGTTTCCATTGACACGCTCCTTTTTCCTCCTGACTTACTAGTTGATGAATCTCCTCAGAATGCCATTCCTATTTCGGCATACAAGCCACCTCCTGATCATCAACAAGAGAATGTGCAGGAAGTTCCTGAAGATACTCCTGCTTGTGTCCAATTGTCAGAAATTGATACCTCCACTATTGGTTTTGAAGAATTCATGAGGCAATCTTCATGCCCATTGGTTACTGAGCAAACCGTGGTTGCCATCCAAACAAATATTCCTCCTAGGATGACCACAATTATTCAAACAGAAACTGTTTCTCCTTTGCCTACAATTGCTACAGAAGGAGAGTTGATGGCTTTACCTCCATGGCTTAGTTCTTTTACTCCAAAGAGGAAGAAGCGAGAAATCTCACTTGATGCCTTTGATTATCAGCAACTAAAACAATCCAGATCCAAGGTTGTTAAAAAGGCCAAGACTATCTCCAGAGTAACTGTTGATAGCAACAAGATGAAGGTAGTTGAAATTGTTGGACCCATTGCAGATAAACTACTTGAATAAATGTCAATTGCTGATTACAAAGTTACAAGGATAGAATTGGGGCAAACGCATGAGGTGATTAAACATGATGCTCATTTGTAGCTTCACTGGTACAACGGTGTGATGAACTTCTAGCAACGAAAAATAAGCTAGAAGAGGAAAATTGACAACTTATGGCAGTTGTTCATAAAATCACAAAACCTTCTGCTGAAGGGAGTAACTCCATACGTTCTTTCGGTTCTAAAGAATCAATTTGTGGAGTGGAAAGCGCTGCTGAGAAGGTACAAGCATTGGATTCCTGGGTTGATCAGCTCCATGATCTTCGTGCACAAGTAATGAAGGACATTTTTCAGATGATGTCTAAGTTGGAAACCGTTGAAGAAAAATTGGATCAGACTTCCGATACTTTCAAAAAGAATCTGGAAAGTGTTGAAGATAGTTTGACAATCTGGCGTACCATGCCCCAACAACAGTTGAGTGTTCTACAGGAGCATGCCATCATCTCTTCTAGGGTCATGTACTTGGAATTTGAAGAGCTTCTGGAAAATAAGGTCCTTGTTCTTAAATCCCTCATTGAGAAAATTGGTGATACAATGAGATTACGGGGTGAAGTTTTCTGAGATATTGTCTCTCATTGTGAAAAGGCCTCTTGCAACATACTAAGTCAGGATGGAGAGCTGGTTCAAGAAGAAGAAGTTCTTGCTGATTTACAGATGAGGATACATAATGAATGGAGGGGCGAACAATTCTCAACCGCTTCAATTCAAATGTTGATGAAACACCAAATCTTTTTGCATGAAATCCAATCCATCCTGGATCAAAACAGCTCTGTGCTCCTCCGATGTCATGATACTATTGTGAAGACCATGGTTGTTGCCAAGAACACCCATGAACCGGATCCTGATGAACTACAAATGATCATCCAGAAGTTTGAAGGATTCATGTCTTCACGTGCTGCAATTTAAGTGTTTTTCAACACTTAGTTGTATTTTTCCACATTTGTAATCTTTAGTTGTAGTTTTTCTTTTGACAAGTTACATGTAAAAGTCTTATTGTAAAACGCGAGTTAACTCATTACTTGCACTTTTGTAATTACATGTAAATCAACTACAAGTTGTGTTCAATTAGGACTGTAGTTGGAATAAGTCTTAGTTAGTTATTGAATAAGTCTTGGTGGTTGAGAGAATCTCTCAAGTTAGTTAGGATCCTCCCACATTTTTCTCAAGGCTCCTCTTCTATAAATACTTGAGGGGTCTATTGTAATCTTTATCTTTTGGAAAGCAAGCAAAAACTTTGCCAAATTTACAGCAAAGAAGTCTTTGAGCTTTCATGTGTGAATTCAGGAATTGAAAGGAATAGAAGGAAATTGCTCAAGCTTTGAGTCTTTGTGCTACATACTTGAGTTTGTGTTCTATATTATCTTTCTTGCAAGTGTTTCTTAAAGAGTTTAATCACATCTGATTTGCAGTCTTTGTGCTGCAAGTAGTTGAGGTTAATATAGATTAAAATAAATATTTTTTAAAGAGAAGCTGCAAGTCTTTGCGCTTTCACTTGTTCTTAAGAGAATTTAGGAATAGATTTTGTGAGAAATCGCTGTAAGTCTTTGAGCTTATACTACTTCCCATTGTTTTAAGTAGAAAAGAATAAGTTATTCCAGTCTTTGAGCTGTTATAATTTGTTCTTTATAGCATTAATATAGAAAAAGGTAGATAGGACTTCACATAATCAAGTCTTTGAGCTTGATATTGTTGTCCCGTCTTGTCCCGAAGGAAGTGACGGAAGTCTTTGCGCTTTCAGGAAACTTTGTTTTCTTTCTCTCATTTCATTTTGAAAGTGGTTACTATTGTTTATATCAAATCGCTATCCTTTTCTGTGAAGAGAAAAGGATATTGTCTTTCTTGAAAGAAGAAGAAAGATTGCTGTCCCATCCTATTTTATTTTCGAAGTTGTAGTTAGATAGGGGGAGCCTTCCCTTAATTAGGAGAGTTTTACTCACACGCTGTGGTTGAAACCACAATTTTGTATATTTCCCCAAGTGTACAAAATTATCAACCAACACAAAGCAGCAATCGTATTAGGATTTAGAGAGATGAGGATTTTCTTAGGGCCAGAAGAGGGGCAGTTACCTTCACCTCCACAACCCTGTCCTGCATTGCTACCTTCACTATTGATCTAGGTAAGAAACATTGCCAGAGGAGAGATAAGGTTTGATTTTTTTTCAACTATATCATACAATGACAAGTTTTTGCCTTTAATGTCCGATGACCCTTCCGGTTATTGGGAGGCTTGGTGGGTGTGGTGGCACCCTCCTCCATTAAAAGCCCTTTGTACTATCAGTCCCAACTAATAGGGCCGTAATAAAGGTATTCAAAGGCATTCAAAAAACAACAATTCAAATTAAAGCAACATCAGAAATGAAGCGTATACGTTGTCAACAGAAATGAAGAAATAACACCATAGGATCTAAGGAGAGTACATATGAGAAGGAATTCTTAAAATTTAAGCCTCTTTAGAGTAGGGCAAATGCCTTCTCCACCATTGTAGAATGACTTGAGCCTTCGATTGCTACTAGGGCCTTTTACTGCTACCAAGGCTTCTGCAAAATCTTTAGAGTGGGTTTCTATCACAACCGCCCCTGTGGTCATTGGAAAGGATAGCTAGCTTCTCCTCAAAAGTTTGAATTCTCGATTTTAACATCTTATAATATTCTATTTTTGATATCACATCTATGTTACACCAAGTTTCCAATACAGGGATGGTTGGGGACACATTTTTTGTGAGGCTAGTTCTTAGAGGACAGCAGGGGACTGCTATTAAAAAAGTAAGGAAAAATTAAAATATATAGAAAATTTGAAATATTCATATGATAATGTTGAAAAGGGTTCCATCATATACGATATAGAACCTTAATACATATCATTAGACTTGAATTGAGATTTCACATGAGAGTCCACAAACAAATTAAATGAAATTAATTGTTATTTGTTGTCAATGTGCATAATGTTATATAAAAATAAAAACAAAATGCCCAAAGGCTGCAAGTTTCAAGTTTTCAACTGCAAAATGACAAAAATATAGAAAATATGCAGCTGTCTTTAATCATTATTTGAAAACAATGTCACTGCCAGTAAGAGGGCTGCCTTATTCAATAGAATCACAACCAATTCCTTCTATGCTTTCTCCTTTCAATTTGTATAACATATTTGGAATCAAACGAGCTACACAAATCCGTACGGCCACAAACCTAGGCATTTTTCGTATAGAACAATTCGGTATAGCTCCGTACGGACGCAACTCTAGAAAAGAGGAAAGACATACAATCCTGTACGATCATTGGTGTATGAAAAAGACTGTACGACTCATTGGTACAGGAAAAAAAAGGGAGTCGTACAAAGGGGAATTAATCCATGGGAAAGAGAAGTCTGTAGGGTTTTGAATTGACGATGTTTTGATCTACAGGCCCATATTCCGTACACCATTGCATCAGGGAAAGAGTTCGAAACTTGCCACGCCGTACACAATACGGCAGCCGTACCACCATACTGTACCACCATAACGGAATTGGCTGTACGCGTACCCCAGGAAACAAAATTCAATTGATGGAGTAGGGAACTAGAAAGTTGAAGAAATTAGATTGGCGAAGGAGGCTACATGAAACTCAGAGAGGACAACATGGAAAGGATTCGATGGGTGATCAACAGGATGCGAGCCAGGGGAAGGCCGTGGTGCAGGTTGCACACATGCACAAAGTCACGCTGGACACTGTGACGTTTGAGGGACTAGCTGGCAGTACGTGCAGACAATGGTGGGAAACGGCCCTAACCCCAACCGACATTGAGGTCAAAGTAGCCCTTGCCAAAGCACGCGTCCATGACGCAGTACAAATGCCCATCTTTTCTATTAAGGGATTTGAACCATGCTTGCGCACTATGATCAAAACCTATGATCCAGAGTTGCGTATGTCGTCATTTAAGTTTCAGCATACAGATATCATAGTTTCTTTCAATCCGGATGATTTCGAGAGGGTTTTTGGCATCCCGGATAAAGGGAGAAAGATTGATAAAAATACAACAAAGATGTCCCAAGAACGGAAAACGCAACTGTTAAAAGATATGTGTCGGGATGACTTGACGACAGCGGACTGGGCAAGGATTCTAGCACCGCAAGGCAGAGGGTTAAAGAAAACATTCCTGAAACCTGGCATCTGGCAGTACTTGCTGGATTTGCTATAGAGTCGATTAACTGGCGCAAGTAGGGCGTCGGATGCAGTGATACCTATGATTGCACTGATGTAGGGCCTGAAGAAAGGTACGGTATATGATTGGGCGAGTTTGTTATTGGATAGAACCCACGATTTCCTGATGCTGAAGCACAAAGTTTTTTACATGTCGTACCATGCCATTGGGTTGTTTTTGGACTCCGTACGAGTACAGGTACCAGCCAATCTGAGAGGGTGGCGACCACGAGACTGCATTGATTCCTTATAGCCCGCTATTTTCTATTGGACAGAGTTGGACACACTCACGGCTGGTGGAGAGGGTCAGACCAACAGGAAGAGAAGAAGGTAGGTCTCGGTGGTGGTGTCGGCTTGTGACACCGATTCAGGACAGGCAGAGAGTAGTGCAGGCGAGATTGTGGAGTCCGAGGAGACATTGAGGTGTTATGGAGGGGGCACTACTTTTCGACTCTAGGAGCTGGCCGAAGTAGAGGTGGCGACAGGGACCTGTTGACGTGTATTTTGTACACCATCATACACAGAATAAAATACCTAAAGGCATCTTATCCTCTCTTGAATAAAGCCTCTAACTGCTGAAGATTCGCATGAAGGATCAGTTAGGATGACTCCAATGTTCTGGTTAGTAGGGTCTCTACGTGTGGACAAGCTCGCCGTGGTATGATGTGATTTGCTGTATCCTCAAGGGGTCTTACGCTTCCGAAAGCCTAAGATTTTACTAAACTAAGAAGCTTTTTTTTAAAAAAATTGACAAAAGAGAAGCGTTTTGCAAGAAGTCTAATCTAGTCTAACCCTAAGAATGACTTAGTGTGAACAAGACTTGGCAAGATTCAACCAACTTCAATTTCGCCATAAAATAACAACTCAATTGAAATTGATGCGATCTTCTAAGGTAACAAATGATTTTCAATGCATCAAAGATCAAAGACACTACCATGAGGTACATATCCAAGATACAATAATGTTTGAAGGTTAAATGATTCAAATATCTCCAGTTGACCACGCAAGGCGTTCCTACAATCAGCAAGAAGCTAGTGGTTTGGATTACGAATCCTACCAAAGATCAAGTCTCACACTATGTCCTTCAAATTAACACACTACTTTGATTGAGCATGATTCAAGTAAATTGAACAACCATGAAGATAACCAAGAAAATTGCAACAAAACACCATAACTTCAATATTTCATTGATTTCCAAGTAATCATGTACAACAATTGCTTGAATTCCTTTCCTCAAAACTCAATCTTGCTACAAAATAAAATTGCTTCTAACTCTAATCTCTCTAATACAACAAACTCTCTGACATCTAAAATATTTTCAATGAAATGAAAAATGAGGGTATAAATAGCATCCTCAATTACAATGAAAGGTCCAGATTGAAAGTAGATCAACGGTCAAGATCATGACACCTAAACCCTAATTAGGGTTTGTTACAAATGGCCTCCTTTTTACTGAACAATATTAAATGCATAGCCAAATATTAAATTTGGCACAAAACCCTAGGAGACATAAACCAATGACAAATAAGATGCCATGTCACCTATAACAACCTCTCATCTAGAATCTTATTCCCTTTCCAATTCTCTTTTTTAGCATATGTAATGAATCTTGACACGATTCCTTCGATTTCTGCAATTGGAATCTCGGGAAGATTCTTCATACTTTCTTCCAAGTGGATGACCTGATCGAATGCATCTAGAAGAGCTGCGTCCCATGAAGATTCAAGTTCCTTTGTTCTTTCAATCAAGAGCATGGTGGCAAACATCTGATCATACTGCTCGTCTGTAACATTTGCGTCTTTGCAAAAGATGACCTTGATTCTATCCTCTAATTCCTGCATATCCACATCTGTCTCAACCTCGATCCTCCTGCCAAGAATGGTACGAAGTACCTCAAATACTCTGTCCTGGATAGGATTGATCACCTCCTCAACTTGGCTACATTTAGTACTGATGTCCTCGAAGAGAACACTCTTCATATGGAGTAAGGTTGACCACTGAAGTAAACTGTGAGGTCCTCCATCCATGATCTTTTCTTGTGCTAAGACCCTCCTTGATGTGTGTTAATTACTTTCAAGACAGGAATGATAACATCTTTGGTATGGGCAAATGCGGCTACTGTTATCATCAAATTGTGGATTATCTCAAGAACCTGGATAGCTTGATGAATAATCTTCATCATCCTTGTTACAAACTCTACGGCAACTGTATGAGATTTATCCATCCAAGTACTCGTACGCTGGACCATATTCCTGAATCTTTCCGCCTCATTGATTGATTGAAGTGGAAGTGCTTGTACTGGTGATCTAGCTGGATCCTGACGTCCCAAAGGCTGATTGAGATGGCTGAAATATGTTCTCCATGCACCGACCTCTCTCTCAAGCTTTCTACTCTTCTCCATTTCTTCTCTAAGCTTGTCCTTCAATGCCTCAAAGGAATCTGTGGCATCATCTAGTGTCTGCTCGGTTGTGGATGGACCTAGCTCAAATGTCTCTATATCATATTCCTCTGCTAGGATCTCCCCTTCATATTTGTCCACTGCCGGTGTAGCTATCTGTAATTTTCTAGATCCAGTCTCATCTCGAATCATCTTGGACATCTTGGTAGCCTTCCTCTTCTCTGTTACTTCGTGAGAACGTCCAACAAGGCTTTCCAAATCAATTGCATTATCTTCGTCTTCTATCACGATCACCTTGGTTAATCTTTCCTTCAACCAATCTGGGATAGCTGATCTTGTCTCTTGAACTTGAATTTCTTTATGCACTACTTCTTCTTGTCTGGGAGGAGATGTCATTTCATTGTCTTCTCTATCTTCATCTAGCTCATAATCTTGGAGAGATCCATCTGGTGATCCTTGCTGTGCCTGTCCTTCTTCCTGCCTGTCGTTCTGTACCATCGACTCCATGGATTCTTCCACTTGAAGTGTCCTCTTCTCTGGTCTAGAAGAAGTACCGGATGAACGATCTCGGTTGGCCTCTGGTTTCTTCTTGGAAGATTCTCTCTTTCCAGGTCTCTCTTTCCTCTTCGAGCCTCTTGGATGGAGATTGCCCTCACTGGCACATCGAAGGTTACCTTCACTTGAATTTCTAGGATTAGGATTGCCTTCACTTACACTAGCTCCACCTTCGGCTGGTTTCTCTTCCAAAGTGAAAGTCATAGCTATGCCTTGCTCTCTCAACTTCTGATGCTGTACGTCAACCCATCTGCGAGTACAAGACAAGACTGGAGCCATTAAAGCATCCAAATCCACGACCTCGGGCTCATTCCAATCTAACCTTATTGATTTGCTTTCTCGATCATAGGATGACTGGATATGTCTGCCACTGTCTTGTGCTTGGTCGGCCACTCTGTAAATCCTGCATTTCCTGATGAAATCCAAAGGCAATCTAGAATGCATTTTTCGTTTCACTTCAAGATCATCTAAGAGATTCATCATAAAATCTTCTATTTGGTACTCATGCTTAAACTTCCTACCGACTGTCTCCTCTAAATGTCCATGTGGATCAAAGCTTTCCCTCAAAGCAAAGGTTGAAAAAGAATACAAGGCTAACTCCTTCTCTGCGTCATCCATAGCTAAAGCATTAGGACATACCTCAACTGAATTGCCCAAAATGATAGGTACCGGAACTCCATTCCCATGTCTGTGTCTGAATGCCTTCGCATACGTTGCCAACTGTCTTGTTACTTCAAGTAACACAATTTTGTCTGTCGGATATCTCGGCAACATGTATGGAGGTAAAGGACATCCATGCACTCTAATATAAGTGAATTTCGGAAATTGAATAAACCAAGCACCGTACCTCTTCACCAATTCTTGTGCATCCTGAGATAATCTGTTGTGAATCCCACCTTGCAACGTCCTTGTGATGTTCATCGTGAAGGTATCATTAACTAGCTTGTAGTTGCTTCCTGGCGGATGATGCAAGTAGGCATAAGAATCACAAGCTCTGACCTCGCCGGGTCCTCTTCCAATCACTCCTCTATGAGGTAGTCCTGCGTACTCAAAACTCCTGATCAAGGCATAGATGACGTATGAACTCATGTGGAAGGACTTGGTAGCCTTGAGTCTCCTCAACTGTACGTCTAAGCAATGGCTAATCATCCTAGCCCAATGTATCGTACCCTTTCCCTGAACAATCACCTGGATGAAGTAGAACATCCACTTCTCAAAGTAGAAGGCGTGAGGGGCTCCTGTAACTCGGTTGAGCATCGTGATCAAATCTCTGTACTCCTCCTGGAAATCAATCCTGTGCGGTGTGTTCGGGATCTTGCTTAGACGGGGACGGCTCTTGAGTAACCAGCTCTTATTAATTATGCTTAGACAAGCATCTGGATCATCTTCGTACATTGACCTGGCTCCCTCTATGCTCTTGTATATCATGTCCCTGTGTTCTGGAAGATGGAAAGCTTCACTTATAGCTTCCTTTGAAAGGTACGCCAAAGTGTTTCCTTCATTGGACACGATCGTTCTGGACTGAGGGTCATAATGACGAGCACACTCGATCATCAACTCATGGCACTGAACAGCTGGAGGAAAGCCGGCCGCCTTAATGATGCCACTCTCGATTATTCTCCGGGCGACAGGTGATGGCTTGCCAATGTAAGGGACCTCTCGAAATTTCTTAGTGCTAAAGTTACCCAAGTTGGTATGTCCAATGTTGCTCCACTTCGACACGATCTTGGTCTCCACTTCTTCAGTCTTTTGATCTTCTTTCATAAGAGCTGAACGACTGGTGGATGCTCCCGCCTTCGGGGTTGCCATACCTACACAACATTTCATAATGAGAAACTAGATCTTGCAATAAATAACATAGATTAGAGAATAATTTTTTAGGAAACTTCATGATAAGTCTTTGAGTTATCATTTCCTAAAAAAAACGATTGAGCTAGGGGAATTCAAAATTCAAAATTCAAAATTTAAGCTATGACGATCAACGCTAAAACAATAAAACCATATCGCCATACCTTTCTTGAGAGCTAACACAAAAATGCAAAATGAATAAAATCGCCTAGGCAAAATCGATATTAGATGGCTTCAACGTGATCTCTTCTTCAAATTAGGAACTTCGCCACCTTTGATATGTCCTTGATGTGATCTCCAATGCCTTAGACAAGCTTGCACAAAATGAAGCTTTAGGTTCGCACCACCTTTGATTGATGTTCACGTCTTCCTTTGATGAAATTCGCACCACCTTTGAATATAAATTCGCACTTCTAACTACAACTCGCACTTCTCCTTCAAGATCGCATGTAAGAGATGATAAATGATGATGTGAAAATGACAATTCTCACCTCCCTTTATAAGCGCTCATACCACCCATTCACTTAGGCCGACTTGGTAATTAATAAGGCAATTTAAAACGATTTTTAAATAAATAATAATGGCCGACCTTGATAAAATAAACCAAATCCAAGCGCTCCATTTTAATTTTTTAAATTGATTAATAATTAATTATTAAATGCCTTTATTATTATTTAATAAATTCGATTTTTTTTTTTACAAAGGCAAAAATAATTAACAAATGTCAAGCGCAATATTTAAATGCTAATTAATTGAATTTTCAAACTTATCGAATTTTTTAGCATTTAAATAAATTCAAAAATGTGCTTGAGCGCCAAAATTTAAAGATGAAAAAAATGCAAACCTCATCGCCTGGTCCCTGACTGAGGGACAGGAGCGATCCATCATCTTGGTCTTGATTCTTGCATTTTTGACGTTCAAAGTCTCCATCTCCACGTTGAATTTGCCATTTTCGTTGGGTTCTTCGAGCTTGATTGATTTGCTTGTGTGAACGAGTGCCCTTTATGACCATTATCGCCCTGGTCCCTTGGAGAGGGACAAGAGCGATCTGGATGTTTTCACTTAGATCTTGCATCTTTAATCTCCAATTTTCATCATAAGGCGAATAATAACTTTATTTCTTCATTCTATGCTTGTTTCACTTGACTTCTACAAGGCGTTTTGATGTTTGGAGGATCATCGCCCTGGTCCGTTGGAGAGGGACAGGAGCGATCCATGTGTTTTCTCCATTTCAAGCTTAAATTGGTAACATCCTAACGTTCACCTCCCTTGTATCGCCTTCCAAATGATGTTTTAAACCTTGTGCAACTTTGCTTTGACGTGATCTTCAAAGGATAATAAGTGACTTAACAAATATCGCCCTGGTCCCTTGGAGAGGGACAGGAGCGATCTAGTGTTTTCTCCTTTATCTTTGTAACTTCGAACTTCGATCTTCATTGTGAGGGACAAACAATGTTATTCTTCCATTCCACTCTCGTTTCACTTGAATTCTACAAGGCACTTTGATGTTTAGAGGAATATCGCCCTGGTCCCTTGGAGAGGGACAGGAGCGATCTTTGTGTCCTGGCTCAAATTTGCAAACTTTTAACCTTTGTTCTTCGTTCATTACCTTCCAAATGACGTCCTCGATCTTGCCTATCTTTGCATTGTCTTGATTTTGAAGGAGCATGAGTGTTTTAATGAAAATCGCTTTGGTCCTTGTCCAAAGGACAGGAGCGATATAAGTTCCTTGGCTTATTTGATAGCATTTTGACGTTTGGAACCTTCGTATATCATCTTCAAAAGATACCTTTGACCTTGTGCGACCTTGCAAAACCTTGACTTAACGTGGTTTTGGAAGGATTTGGCCAAAATAATCAATATCGCTCTGGTCCCTTCTTGAGGGACAGGAGCGAACTTCAACGTTTTGAGCTAGTCCTTATTTCGACCAACTTGCAATTACTTTTTATCGTGCAGAATAAAGTCCCTTGATCCTTCTTAATCACTTGATACTTGATAAACTTTTGAAATCTAGGCATTTATGAGAATTTCGCTCTAGTCCCTTGGAGAGGGACAGGAGCGAATTAGGTATTTTAGTGCAAATCCTTCAATTTAGTGACCTTTGATGCCTTGTGTTTGATTGAGACGCTTTAAAACGTTCTTGCCACCTTATGTCCGAACTTGGAGTGTCTTGGACTTGAAGAAAAGGCAACATTATCATTGTATCGCCCTAGTCCATTGGAGAGGGACAGGAGCGATCTTGGTCCTGTAGGCTTCATTTCAATTTATCACCTTCAAAAATTATCTTCAACGGATTCGACTCACCTCCTTTCTTGCCTTCAAACATAAAACTTGCTTGATCTTTGCCCAGAATATACCTTATGAAGAACTTCGCTCTGGTCCCTTGGAGAGGGACGGGAGCTACAATGGTTTTCGCCCTGGTCCCTTGCAGAGGGACAGGAGCGACTTTGGCATTTTAGTTCATTCTCCTTCATAACGGCATTTAAAGTTATATTCATTTGATAAAACATCTCTCCTTGGACCTCTTCAAATCATCAAGTCGTTAAAAATCCTGCAAGGACAAAGCAATATTTGATTTTAAGCTCCGGTCCTTCACTGAGGGACAGGAGCGATTTTGACTCCTGGAGGCATTTCCGTGTTCGTGAAATTCTTCAATTTATATTCAACGGAAAGATCACGCCTCTCTCTACCACTTCCAATTCGAAATTCATCTTGACCCTGTAAGGATAGTAAGATATTTGAAAACGAGCTCCGGTCCTTCACTGAGGGACAGGAGCGATTTTGCTCCTACAGGCCAAAATATCAAGATTTCACAAATTTAATCACTTCACAAGGCAAAAACAAATCATTCCCTACGCCCAGGATCAAAAATAAAAAAACTCAAAATTTGGTCAAAATTCCTCAATTGGACAAAAATTCACATTTCATCATCAATACTTAGACAAATTTAGAGTCTGCACTTAAAATTCCAATTGAAAATAGACCATTCTGGCGAATTCATTTCATTCAAAATTTGCATCCTACAAAAGGAAGCTCAAAAGCTCTCAAGACAGACTGGAATCTGGCTTGAAAAGACAGTAACGGAAACCCTAAGGTTTGACCCTAGATCCAGACAACTAACAAACTACCAAAACCCTAAAAAACGAAGCGAAAGGCGAGCGAAAAACGAGCAAAAGAGGGGGTCCCCATTTTAAATGGGGCGATGTGTGAAATGGTCACAACAGGACCCCTGGTACGGAAGAGGGCGGCTGTGCAGTGTCTTTTGGCCAGGTACCACGTGGAACCTGCAGGCTGCCAGCAGGGGGCGTGGCACGACCTCCAGGAGAAGGGGTTCGAGTAGGGCAGTTGCTATTCACACCAGCATTCTTGCATGTGGACGGGGAATTTACACCACTTTCCTCGTCTGGGGTGATGACGGGAATCCTTCCTGGGGTGGCCATTCTAGCATTCGGGCAGATGCGTCCTGGTCCTTTAATGCAGACACTTGCTGTGACCACCAGTCTTTGTATTCCAGTGCGCTCACCTGCCACGGAACAGGAAATAGGGACGGAAGGCATGGGGTAGGCAAAGGAAAGTGGGGAAGCAGTGGAGGACACAAACACATGGTTGGACCGGTATGCCGCCCCACCCATAGTTCCGGTAGGGCCACCACCTGCTACACCTCGCTATCCTATGCAGGTAGAGGTAGTCGAGTTGGTGGAGCATCCTGCAGAGCTGGTTTTGCCCACTAGTGGCAAGGAGGAGATACCTTCATGGATGGGCCTTCAGGACGGAGGTGTAGGGAGGACCCAACCTACAACCATAGCACAATTTTTTGCTAAGATGGAGGGGGCAGTTCAGTGGTTGGTAGCCTCCACAGTTGAGGAATCCATTGTTCAGCCAGCCTTGGAGAGCCTACGTGAGTTTGCTACTACGGGGCTAGGAGAGGCATTCCAAAGGTACTTTGAGGCACGGGGATGGCCGACCATAGACCTACCTAAGAGGAGAGCAGAGTGGTAGTTTCAGGAGGTGGCCGGAGAGAGTCAAGTGCAGACTTTGATGAGATAGATTGAGTAGGCTGTGCGGGATGGCTATTACCGAATTTGGGATGCTCAGATCCAGGCAGATAGAGCTGCGGAGCTGGCCGCTCGCATCCTGTCGTTGGAGACGGGGTTGGCCCAGCAGCAGGCCCGAGCCGGCCGTGCGGAGGAGTTTCTGGACATGGTGAAGAGAGAATTGAGCTCTGTGAGAGTAGCACTGGCGGCTGAGTCAGAGATGAAGATCATAGCAGAGACCCGCGTTACCAGCCTTGCGGCAGAGTTGGAGGTGAAGCAAAAGGAGCTCATGGAGGTTGTATTCAGGGTGAAGCGGTCACGAGAGCACCAGTTGGTGGCCGAGCAGGACCTTGCTTATCGAACTGATCAGGTGATGCGGTTGCGAGCGCAATTGGCTTCAACATCAGCGGCCCCTTCTTCTTGAGGGATGCCCTCTTGCCCTCCCCAGTGATTTGTTGTTTTGGGTTTCCGTTTTGCTTGTACATCATTCCCATTTTGGTTGTCTGTCGTCCGGAGACGACATTTCTTTTTGGGGGGGATGATGTTGTCAGGTAATTAAGCATTAAGGTAAATTGTGTTAGCATCGGCAGTTAACCTGTCGGTTGTCGGAAATTGGCACCGGGTAATTGATCGACTCCTTTATATTGTATCTATTTCCAGTCTTTGGACATGCTATTGTAGTCGAACATATTGCTATCATTGTATGTACTGGCTTATTATGAATCAATAGAACACTTGTGAGTTCCATATATTCTGTGTACTTCTGTCATTTATGCAATGTCTTAACCTGACACCCTACGGGGAAAACAACATCCATATGTGCAGATAGAGTTTAATGGTCTGTAGGAGTTTGCTAATATGAAGCCACAAGGCTTTATGGATGGCCACCAACTTCTCCGATTGTCAAGTGGTAAGTCTATTTCTCTTGATTGGTAGGATGAAGTTATGTGTAGACCAATTACACTCAACAACAAAGGAATTGACAACCTTGAAAGAAGACGAGTGGCAAGTATTCTAAGTTTTGGTACATCCTTGCCATGCCATGTCCACCATCCAATTCGGTCAGTTTGAGCTAATGTAGCTCTATCTATCCTTTTCTTTGGTCTATCGAGTTTTGGACTGTAGAGATTGACAAAAACTAGCCACTGTGTTTCACGGTAGACTCCTCATAACTATACATTTTTTGAAGGGCTTTCATGAACCCTTATTTCACCCTTTCATCATCAAATTGAGGCACTTCCACAGGCCTTGCTAAATAGCATTTGGGATTTGGATTGTAGACTACCATATGAAATAGGGTGTTCATAGTGTTCCACCATTGCATCATAATGGGCCTAATATGTTTCTCAAAAAATGCCAATTAAGCTACCATTATGAATGTCTTGTATGCCACGAAATGTCTCATAAATCTCCCTGAGTTTAGGAGAGTCTATATCAATATATCGTTTGACTGTGAGATTAAGGAGCAAGTATATCAATAAAGAATGAAAATAATTTCAAGTTTGAAACTTATAAAAGAATAAAATAAAAAAACTAATAATAATACTAGCAATTTATTAAAAACAACAATTTCTTACCTCACTAAAGACCACCACTTATCGTCGAGCATTTTTTGTTTCACAATTTTTCTTTCATTTTTGCTTGCTTCTAGCCATCTACTCCTCTTTAAATTAACCATCATTAACTATAGTGGGTTTTGCTCCTCAAGCATCCTCTCCAACATGATAAAGTAGTTGGCATATCTTGTATCCATGGGCTTGAAGAATTCCTTGAAAAATTCTTGAACAAAGTATGTAAGTTGTGATGGTTGCATATAAACATCTTTATGTCTAGCTTTTTCCAGCACTTTTTCCACCCAATCCATCTTCCCAATTTCTTTTAATGCATTGTTCCACACATGAACAAAACATGGGTACCAAAAATTGTGCTTGTAGGCACTCTCCACCAGCAAGACAACTAATTTACATACATGGATTGAATCAATAGCTCTAGCTTATAAGAGTCAATTGAACATGCAACAATCACATTGATGAGTGGTTGATTTCTAATATTATTCCACCCATCCATAATGATAGAGTAGTCATCCCTTAGCCAAATTTGTCTTGTCTCCTCATCACTATATTCATCTTAGAATAGTCTCTATCAAGGAGGGATGTGTAGTTGATCTCCTTTGCGGAGGGCGTAGGGCCAACAACAATTGCTTCTTTGAACGTTTGTTTAAAATATGGAGAGCATGCCACATGAAATGATATTGCATTGACATAGGAAAGATGTTGTTGTAAGTAGCTAGCTCGGAGCCCTTTCTAGGGCCGACCTAGCACACCTGGCGTGTGTTTGGCTTTGCCAACCTTTAGAAGGCTTAAACATCTTGTGTTTGCCGTGCCCTAAGTGAGGCGGTATATGTAACTTGTGGATTAACCCTGCCCTATCTTAACATGTGGGGTTATTTGGTTTTGGCGCCACTTTATGTTTTGCATTATAATTAGACTCCTAGCCGACTAAGGCAAATTGATGGCTAGAGTCTCATATATATATGTAATGCTAATGTCATTGTTAACACACACATTCAGAAAATACATTCTTAACTGCTATAAGCGAATTACTTCAGAAGTAGCGAATTATCTCTAGATGACAGCAATCATCATTGAGTGCACAACAAACACCAATTGGAAGACATTGAACATTATTAGAAGACAACAAACCTTATCTAGCAGTCAGCGAACATCACTGTGCGACAGTGAACTGGTTTCAGGTAGCAGCAGTCATCATTTGAAAATCAGAGAACTGTTCTTGAAGGCTGTAATCACCATCCTAGGACCAGAATACCTCATCCTTGTGACAGCAACATTGTATTGCAGATAAGTTCATCATCTTTGTGTGCCCTGGGTTGTAGATGTTACTGTGCATAGTTGTTGATAGCTTCAATTGTTGAAGATCATTGTAAAGATTCAATAGGTTATTGCTTAATCAAGATCTTTGGTTGCTGGGTTTTTCCTCCAAGAGGGAGGTTTTCACAGGGTACATGTGTGTTATGTGTATGATTTACTTTGCATTCTGATTTTCTATTCTATACTGCTAATCTGATCACTAAAAATCAACATGGCATCAGAGCTTGGTTCGAATTAGGGGTAATCAGATTGATTGTAATTGTTCCTCCTCTTTCTATTTGCTCTTATCACTTCATTCAAAATGTTGAACTGTCTTAGGGTTGAAGATAGATTGGATGGTGCATCCAACTTCACGTCATGGAGATTCCGAATCATGCTTGCATTGAATGGAAGTGATCTTGCAGACTTTATGGAGAGATCATCCATTAAACCTGATGCAGAAGAGGAAAAGACTTCATGGAGGAATAAAGATTTTCAAGCTTAGAAAATGCTGGTTGACTCCGTGAGGGATCATATTGTACCTATCATCTCTAAGCTGAAGACTTCCAGCAAAATGTTCAAGACATTGGAAGAGATGTACGAAATCAACAAGACCAGCTGTGCCCAAGCTTTGAAGCAACAACTTCATCATATCAAGATGATGAAAGGTGAATCCGTCATAGCATACTTCATGAGGATTTCTGATTTGAGAGATCAACTCTCATCCATTGAGAAGGTTGTTGATGACAGTGACTTGACCATGCTTGCTCTCAATGGTCTTCCAACATCTTGGGAGTCTTACATTCAAGGAATTAGTGCAAGATCAGAATTTCGCAAGTTCGATCGTTTAAGAGTAGATTGTATACAAGAAGAGTCACGGTTGATAGCAAGAGGAATTGAGCATGATCATTATGATGTAGAAAATCAATTCCTTGCTTCGCATATGGTTAAAGGCAAAGGAAGGAAGTGGGATAGAGACAAAGACTCAGATTCTGCCCCTAAATCAAAAAGGAAGGAGGACTTATCTCACATCGAATGCTTTAAGTGTGACAAGTATGGTCATTTTGCTCGGTATTGCAAATTCAGGTCTACTCCACTTGCTTCTTCTGCAGAAGTTGGCATAGGGACATCTCTGGAAGAGCAAAGGTCAAATGAAGACTTCCTTTTCTAAAAGGAGGAAATGTTAGAGGGAGCTTGACATCTTTAGCTTCAGAGGGAGCTTGTCAAGCTTAGAGGGAGCCAGTTTCTTTCAGCTTCAGAGGAAGCCACATCTTTTGGGTAATGCATTCATCTCTGGGAGAAGTTTGAGGTGAAAGCCCTCGTTCCACCCTCTATGAGTAGGTATGGTGGATCCACCCTCTGCGAGTAGGCATGGTGGTAATGTAATCTTCTCTGGGAGAAGTTTGAGGTGAAAGCCCTCCTCCATTCTTTGCGAGTAGGCATGATGGATGTCATGGAAGAAATTCCATGATGTACTTGTGTTTTTCCACCCTCTGCGAGTGTCATGTCCCCTCCTTGATCGTTATATACATCCTAAATGAACTAATTATTATTATTAATTAATATAATAATAACAACGAATTTCTATTTGGAATTTATTTATTTATTAAATATATTATTTAATTAATATCTATTAATATTTATTACTAATAATATTCCTGAAATATTCAAATAAAAATAAATAATAAAACTATAATAATATAAATAAATAAATAACAATAAATATAATATTTATTAAGACAACTAAAATGGAAGGAATCTAAACACAGATAGTGTCCAAGATAATCAAAAGCGATTAATGAACATTGGATCAACATCCAAATTAATATGTTCACTGTTATAGGTAAGTATGTGATGTCCCCAACTTAGAAAAGCTAACCTTTACCAAGTATCTGTTCTGGAGTGGCAGTCCTGAATCTCTAAGTAGTTATAGTAGGAATAAAGATCGGAAACCGTGAAGTCTTATAAATAAGATGGCTTCCTCATTATTAGTCTTCTTATCCACTTTAGAACATAATAAAATCAAGAATAATGATAGAACGACAACATTAAACTTCTCAGTAAACGTAAGTATCCAGTCGCCTTGATCAGAACAATCAATGATGTAGAAATTGATATAATTATTCGATTAATCAAAAGTATATGTGGTGGCGACACTCACCTTGTGAAGAGTTGAAATATTCAGCGATGTTTATATCTTCGTCTACAATATAAAATGTCCATATTCAAGCCTATGTTAAACATAAACTAATATCCTTATCAGCGATTAGTAATTATGAATGGGTGTGTTGACTTTTGTACACAAACCCGATATGGATTGATACAGTGATTGGAAGTATTATGGAATGATTCAATTAAGAAGAGGCGTGAGTCATGTCCTTTACACATGACTCCGCATCTCAAGCACGAGATATAAGAAGGCAGTTCTATCATTCAATTCAGGAGGGTGGAATTGGTATTTTCTTCGTTATAATCCAGTTCGGATTGCTCTAAGGAGCATATGGCCATTAAGGCACATTGAAGCTGCATAAAAGATAAAGGCAGAAATCAGTAAAGGCAACCAGACTTTGCATATATTTATTGTCAAATCTGGAACAGCAGTCCATCATGGTGTGCAAGCAATTAGGAACTGCAGATTGGAAACTGCTACGGTGGGTGTAGATAGGTAAGGGATGTCACAAATGTATATGTAAATGAATATAGTTAATAAATATTTTAATATATATATATATTAATGAATATTAATAATAAATATTTTAATATATATATTAATGAATATTAATAATAAATACTTTAATACATATATTAATGAATATTTTAATACATATATATTAATATATATTAATGAACATTTTAATACGTATATTAATGAATGTTAATAATGAATATTTTAATACCTATATTAATGAATATTAATAATGAATATTTTAATACATATGTTGATGAATATAAGTAATGAACATTTTATTACATATGTTAATGAATGTTTCTTAGATGTTAATAAATACATCTCAATGAATAGTTAGGAATATACGTTAATAAATAAATATGAATTTTGGATAATGGATATTTTGCTGAATATATGTCAGGGAATACATGTTAAATTAGGAATATGTAAATATGGATTATGGAATAGAAAATAGTAATAAATTGTAAAATGTAATATAAATGTGACTACATGATGGAGGCTATAGGGAGGAAACTCCCTTAGTCTAATGGAGGGATTATGATAATCCCTGGTAGGTAGTATATATACTGAATATCTATATGCATATATATGTCTTGGTTGATTAAGTTCATCCAAGAAGAGACGGATCTGGCCGGTCCCCTCCGATGGACTTGGATGATGAGATGCATCATCCAAGGCAAGGAGTTGACATATGGTCTTCCTTGGATGGCTTGGGTGTAAGAAATTACACTCAAGATAGGAATCGAATTAACCTTCGATTTCCTGGTTGGCTTGGGTGTAAGTAGTTACATCCAAGACAGGAATCGAAGTAACCTTTGATTTCCTAGATGGCTTGGCTGTAAGAAATTACAACCAAGACAGGGATCGAATTCATCTTCGATTTCCTGGATGGCTTGGAACCGAGATGGGTTCCAAGAAGCCGAGCTTCACAGCCGCCTAAGGACATATCTCCGTATGACATTCGTATCCTTTTTATTAGATAAGAATTGTGATTAGTGTTAATTAAGTATTTTAAAGTTAAATTGCAAGTTAGATTAGTTAGTTATATATATATATATATATATATATATATATATTTGTTGTATTCTAACAATCTGTTTTGCAGGAAAGTGATCTCTAACTAGTAGGGACATTACAGCGAGTAGGTATGGTGGACCCACCCTCTACGAGTAGGCATGGTGGATATGATTCAGTGCATGTGCTTGTTCACCCTCTGGGAGTAGCTATGGTGAACGTCATCCATGGAAGTAGTCATGGTGGTTGTATTCATTTGCATTGTTCATGGAGCAGCCATGAATCTCAGATCTTGTGAAGGTCTCCTCCCTAGCTTTGAGGGAGTGTTGTTGTAAGTAGCTAGGTCGGAGCCCTTTCTAGGGCCGACCTAGCACACCTAGCGTGTGTATGGCCCTGCCGGCCTTTAGAAGGCTTAAACATCTTGTGTTTGCCGTGGCCTAAGTGAGGCGGTATATGTAACTTGTGGATTAACCCTGCCCTATCTTAACATGTGGGGTTATTTGGTTTTGGCGCCACTTTATGTTTTGCATTATAATTAGACTCCTAGCCGACCTAAGGCAAATTGATTGCTAGAGTCTCATATATATATGTAATGCTAATGTCATTGTTAACACACACATTCAGAAAATACATTCTTAACTGCTATAAGTGAATTACTTCAGAAGCAACGAATTATCTCTAGATGACAACAATCATCATTGAGTGCACAACAAACACCAATTGGAAGACGACGAACATTATTAGAAGACAACGAACCTTATCTAGCAGTCAGCAGACATCACTGTGTGACAGCGAACTGGTTTCAGGTGGTAGCAATCATCATTTGAAGATCAGAGAACTGTTCTTGAAGGCTGTAATCACCATCCTAGGACCAGCATACCTCATCCTTGTGACAACAACATTGTATTGCAGATAAGTTCATCATCTCCGTGTGCCCTAGGTTGTAGATGTTACTATGCATAGTTGCTGATAGCTTCAAGTGTTGAAGTTCATTGTAAAGATTCAATAGGTTATTGCCTAATCAAGATCTTTGGTTGTTGGGTTTTTCCCCCAAGAGGGAGGTTTTCCTAGGGTATATGTGTGTTATGTGTATGATTTATTTTGCATTCTGATTTTCTATTGTATATTGCTAATCTGATCACTGAAAATCAACAAAAGACTCATCCACTTATCATGATTGCATATTAGAGATGCTTGTAGCACTAGTTGCCCCTTTCTTTCCCTCGGTAGAACCCTCACCTGTTTAACTCTCAACATTTATGGATTGGGTAGCTTGCATGGACTTTAAATCTTTATTGACATTCCTTTCTTTCTTGCCTCACCTTCCACGTGCAACCTAGTCACCTTAGCCGTCTCATCTAGAGTTATTTGTTCAAATCTTTTTATGTCTAGTCCAACTATCCACAAAAGATGAGAAAAAATGTTGTGCAGCTGCCCCCATAATCTTTTTTGCACAAACATAACCTATACAACCACAACCTTCTATGCCAAGCGAGGATTTGTAGCAAACTCCAAGGATTAGAACTTCAAACTCTCCCCAAATTTTCTCTGGATTATGGAAGAGGAAGATGTAAAATGTTGTATTTTGTAATATGTAATTTATGAATTCTGATGATGATTTTCAAAGACAATCATCATAAATTCATAATAGTTGTCAGCTACCTATTGAATTAGGATTTTGCAACATGATACGATTTTGCACTCAATTTGTATTCAAATCTGTGATGAACCCTTGCTGGTTCAATTCTTCAAACTGCTGTAATTTAATATTTTTTCTGTGTTTTTGATTATTAGAGACGGTCTTTCAGAAATAGACAGAAGTTGTAGAAGGGGTTTCTTTAATTTCTAATACATATTGAAAGAATACATGAAATTAATCAGCTGAAACAAGGAATTGGAGAATTTAGAAGCATACCCGTAGGTCCTTAGCCAATTTATTGAAATTAAAAGATTCAAACCAGCAACTTACAAAGTTCTGATTTTTATTCCGAAAAGATATCAGATCTGCTCTTATTTAATAATAAGATGCCCAAACAGTAAGAAGATGGCGCCAATAAATGAGCAAGCTGTGTGTTTCGGAAAGAGCCTTCCAAACCACAAAAAATTATCAGCAATAACAACAAATAGAAAACCTACAACAAATCTGCCTTGTAAGAAGTCAAATCTGCCCCAATTTGATTGAATTTGACTTCTGAATGAAGGCAACCAAGCTGCAACAATTCGATTGATCTTTCACAATCTCAAAGCTACTGAATTCTGAAGATTGCACGCTCTCCAAAACAGGTCCAAACCCTAGCCGCCATAGTCAAGTGCTCAGAAGAAATGCCAAATGCTCAATATCAATGAATGAGGTCTAATTTCATCTTGGCTGCCTAAATACCCAAAAGGTACCTTTTTTGGCAATTAGGTTTTAAAAATCATAAATTGCTTTTAGGTTTCCGAACTTAACCCTAAAACGGACGCCCAACTTAGGAGATATTAAATTTTTACTTAAATAAATTTAAGTGATGCACTTTATGATTTTGTTTTAATATTTCATTAAAACATTAATTGCCTGCGAGAACCACTTAAAAATTCATCTCCCTTATTATTGCTCAGAAATTGAATCCGTCAGAAGCTGGGGACATAGTTCTCCATGCCAGTGAAAATAGGACCATGTCTATTTTTAGCAGTTTTTCCCTAAAAAATAGGAAATCCTTATAAGATGTCATAAATTGATGAAACGAAGACCAGAACTGAACTCAACACTGAACTAGAACAAATAGACTGACTACCGCTCAAGATACTGCATCATTGACCCCCTTATCCATACCCTGTTAGCCTACAAGGGTCCAAAAATAGGCTAACTCCTCAAACCACTGTCCCTGACTAGGATGGGGACATTACAAAATCAATCTAATTTAGTAGAAAACACTTTTGTACTCATTGGATACGTTTATTTAATTTTGCAAAAAAATGTGTTTCTTAAGAAATTTAAGGAATTTTTTAAGTTGCTGAGTTTTTTGTGGAGTCACAAATTTTGGGTCTGCTGAGATTTTGCAGAGTCAAAGTCTACTAACTATGATGATACCAACATGTTACTCATTGATAAGCTACATAGAATTTTTCGTAAACCTCTCATAAAACCTGTCATCTCTATATATGAGGAAGGAGTTTTATGATATACTCCAATGCCACTAAAGGAATGTGGAGTGGTTTAAAAGGGTAGAAGAATGTCTTCATCTTTGACATCACCATTGTGTATCGGGATTTCTAAATTTTATAGAATAGACATTGCACATGTAGGGAACTGAAGAAGCATATTTAGATCTTTGTATCCTAATGCGTGAACCCAGATCATTGTTAGAAATTTTAATTGTTGTAGTAATTATTCTAAACTTGCAAATCTGCTCACAATTTTCATAGAAGTGGTTATGGACTCTGTCCAAGCACCACGACTGGGTGCAGTGCACGTATCCCAGATGCCTTAAGTTTGGTAATCCTTATTTCCATACCTTGTAGTTCCTGTGCAAAAATTGTTTTTGTGAATTAATTACCCAAATAATACTTCTCATGATGATATTATCATGGATTGTGGTGAGCTACCTTTTAATTGAGACATGAAAAGGTTCCTATTTAGGAGAGCTAGTTTTTAATCTTACTGTAAATTGTTTCTCTAGAGCATGATGATTTCTGTCATCCTAAGTTTGAAACCTACGGAGTTTGGTGAGCTATTTGAATACACACATCCATGACTTTCGCAGGGTAAAGTCCAAGCATTATAGAATAATTTAGGAATAGGAAGGTCAGGTGCATATCTTATTGTTTAGCAAACAATAGATTTTATCTATTGGGCTATAAACTATGATAGAATAGACATACATCAGAAATTATGCCTTGGCTATTAGCTTTTTTGATAAAAATACTATTAAAGTACTTACAGCAGGTGATATTTTTAGCTAAGATGGAATGACAGACTGCTATATCTGCATGAATGTTAGTGGTTAGTAGCATACAAGTGTATAATAGCTATATGGTTATGAATAAGGAGAAGACATTAAATGTAAGATGTCTGATTTTTTTAAAGATTTTGGGTAAATGAATGTGTCTTTGGTCATCTATTGCTTGTGCAGTGATGGATGGGATAGAACAACACAGTTGATTTCCTTGGCAAGCTTATTGCTCGATCCTTACTATCGGACATTTGATGGTTTCCAGGTATTCCATTGGGATAACTTTTCAGGTCTTGATTGTTTGAAGTTATCATAATTCTGATTCCACTGTGAGCATTTTTGTTGACAGTTATTCTATTCATTATCAAATGTGTTTTTGTTTAAACAAGTTTTGTGGGATTTTTTATAATAATAATATTTTAAAATCCATTATTATTATTATTATTTTACATGCCAGAGCATATGGATTTCAGTTTAAGAAGAATAGATGTTTAAAATTTCCATGAAGATTTTGATGCCAAAACATTTAGTTTTTATGGAAGATGAATACAACTGTATATAATCATTGAGTCATGTGCTCGGTATGCTTGCTTGAGTTGCTACTCTTAAATCTAGATTGCACATGGTTCTTTGTTTGGAAGGATGTGGATATAAACGAGAAAATATATGCACATTGTTGTATTAACAAAATACCTATGATATTAGTGACAAATCAGTATAATTATAATGTTATTTATGAGGCAAATTGAAGAAAAAGCAAATGAAATTGAGATTACTTTGTGGCAAAGAGATAAACATTCTATAAATTATGGCATCTGGTCTGACTGCAAGTAATAGGGCTAACATTGTCAATCAAAATATTCTTTGAAAAAAACTTCATCCCTTAAGAGTTTGCAAAAGGCCATGGGAAAGTTGTATGTCCACAACAGCAAGCAGTAATCAAATGAGAAATGTCTTGCAGACAAGCACTATTGGCTGTTAGCGGCATTATTTACACAAACATAAGACTAGTTAATTATGTGTAATTGTTTTGGTTAGTTGGCAACCCAGGGGTGGTCGTTGCGGTGCGATGGTTGGCGCTTGCACCCCCTTGGTATCTTTATATACTTCCGAATGTAACTTGTAACACACAAATTATGAATGGAATAACATCTCTTATACTTGTTTGATATCTATGGCGTTATCATTCTGCATTACGTGCTTTATGTTTTAAGTTATTCACCCGAGAGGGCAAACATTTGGCGCCGTTGCCTAGACGTACTCGGGAACGGAAGATGCGGATGGCGCACGGACACGATGGGCCTACCCGTTGGTGAGATAAACCTAGAGGCCAACGACGTGCGAACAGAACTTTACACAGGAGACACGGCAACGAGAGAATTTTCAATTCTGCTCCAGGTAGCCATCCAGACCTACGTCTGATGAGAGGTGACGGAGGCGGAAATCCCACCAAGTGCCGTGTGGACAGCATTGGAGGTGAGCCCGACAGTAAATCGATTGATGAACCATCTTCCTCGGTTGCTTGCACAGGCATCGCTGGCACAACAAGCTCGCCTGGAGGAGATTGCCCAGGAGGAGCGACGCCAACAGATCCTTGAACAGTACGAGGATAACAGCCGACGGGAAGCAGAACGGGATGGCGCCAGGCCAGGAAGGAATTGAACCTTGAATCTTCTATATTCAAATAAAAGTGTCATTGACATGAGTTGTATTTGAGGAAATGAATTAATAAAGACGTGTTTTGATTTATGTATTGTGAGTTATGGAAATGTGCGGCAATTAATGCCCAACCTATTGAATAAAGATAGAAATAAAAAAGCAGAAATGGACGAAGGCCGCGCAGAGGTCCTTGATTCTGAAGCAGCGAGTAGAACGAAGACGGAGGCTGAGGCAACTTGCCGAAGGACAACCTGCCGAAGCGTGTGCCGAAGGGAACCACGAAGGTGTCACGGAGGGTGCAGAAGCTGAGGGAAATTTCTACGCGTCGCCAGAACACTGTACGGCACGGAGCCACGAAGAATTTCTGGAAGAAACAAGGTTACGGCGAAATCTAGTCGAGGAGACTCAGGATCAGTTTAGAAACTTATCCCTTACACCACGGAGTGAGGATCACCAAGGAGAGCAAGGAGTGGGCGCGGGTGAGAACGAGGGGGAGGGCAACCGTACGGCTGTAGGTGCGACGCACGATAGGCAGAACACCGTACCACCAGTCACCCACACAGGACACACCATGGGCGCTGGAGGGAGCGGTGCAGGGGCTCAGACATAGCAACAACCACCTTAGGGGAGACGACCCCCATCAATGGCGAGCAAACAGAAACTACCGAAGTACAACGACGATGGGAAGGAAGATCCTGTCCGCCATTGTCGAACATGCGAAACCATATGGTCAGCAAACGGTGTTACCGATCAAGATGAATGGGTAACACAATTCCTAGCAACCTTGAGGGGAGTGGCCATAGACTGGTACTCAGATATGGATAAGGCCAAAGTCGGCACATGGCTCAATCTGAAGGAGTTTGGGATAGAGTTCCGCCTCTTGAGAGATGACAACGAAATAGTCGCCGAGATCTATGGAACGAAGCAGAACAAGAACGAGACTGTCTGAGCCTATAGTCGGCGGCTGAAGGAACTTTTGTGAAAAATGGAGAGTCAACTAGCAGATGTGTTGAAAAAGCGATGGTTCGTGGAGGGACTAAAGCTTTCCCTCTGAAAAAGATGAAAATCGTTCCACCTACATCGTACGAAGACGCATACAATAGAGCGATGGATCTCAAGAGCGAGACCAAGACATTCTAGAAAAAGAAGGAGGAGGATAGCTTGTCCGAGGAGTATGACTCGTCACAGGAAAGCAGCAGCGACAGCGAGGCTGGCAAATGGGTGCAAGCGCTCTAGAAAGACATGGAGCGAATGAGGAGGGAATTCAAAACAATGAGAAGCACTGGTCGGACCGAAGGGGACATATGGTGCACTGAGTGCAAAGAGGAGGGGCACACAAAGGGTACTTGCCCGAAGAAGGCATTCTGCGAGATTTGCCAAGTGATGGGAGACTCCACCAAGGAGTGCCCATACAACATGAAAACCCGAAATATGCAAATGAACCAGGTGTTGTTCACGGAGCAGGCCGCAACGTCTGCACTAGCGGGTACGGGCCAACAAACGAACACAACGGCATCATCTGGAGGATACCGGGATAACAGACGTGGCGGCGGAAGAAATAATAACAACAACAATAACAATAATAGAAACCGGATCCAGTATGACGCCAAGGGTTGGCCAATGATCCAGTGTAGGGCCTGCAATCAGTGGGGACACTTCGCCCACGATTGCACAAAGGAAGCCAACCCTTAGCACCTCTGTCGATGGTGCAGGCCAGGCGACCATGAGGATGCAAATTGGCCGAAACCTGGTGTAAACCTCCTAAACATAGAACCCACGAAAGCAGAAGTGTTGGCAATCACAAGGGCGTAGGCCAAACAGGGTGCATACCCAAATCCCCACACGGAGACAGCGAGAGTGCGGGAAGCAAGAGACGAGATCACAAAGGAAATGGCCGGACAAGGACAGAACAGTCACCAGACCTCAAATCCGCCACGAACGAGGGGAGAAGAGGAAATCTTACGGCAAATATTGCAGATGGAGGTACCCGTGAGAATTCAAGACCTCCTGGAGACCATGCCGTAGCTAAAAACGGCTATCTTAAACTTTGTACCTTCACAGGTGAAAATGAGGGAGGTCGTGAGCCCCACAGCCGACTCTGCGTTAAGGGAGGTCCTAAGCCCCACGGTTGACCCGATGTTGTTGGTAGTCAACAACGGACGCCAACCGGCGGTAGTGGAAATGGGCATACTGGGGGCTACCTTGACAGACACTATTGTGGACGGAGGGTCGGGAGTAAATGTGCTCCCAGAAGCGACATCGAAAAAACTGGGAAAGCCTACGTTGTGGCCCCCCACGTTCAACCTACTAGGAGCAGATCAGCATGGGATTAAACCCCTTGGTACCCTCATGGGCCAGCAAGTGATGATTGGCACGCAACCCTTCGTGCTGGATTTTGTAGTAATTCCCTTGAAGTAGAAAGGGTATGACGCCATCCTCGGGCGTGGGTGGCTCATCGCAGCAAAAGCGAACCATAACTGGAAGCGTAATACTCTGTCCTTGGAAAACGTGGGGAGGAAGTACGTGATCGATCTCCGTATGCAGATGGTGAGTGAGGAGTTGGCATCCTCCTCCGACTCGGAATTTGAGGGAGACCAGTTGGCGGAGGGCGGAGACGGACGCCGCATGGAACCTAGTGACGAAGGGATGTTAGAATTGGAGGCATGCTTAGGGGACGACGGGGACTCCTTGAATGACCTCTTCCATTGGCAAATGGGAGATTATGAATTATTTACACCCTTGTACAATGTATTCAGTATCGAGGAAGAACCAGATAGATTTCCCCCAGAATATGGCGAGTACAAGGAAGGGGAGGCCTCGGTGAATGAGACGTCAAGACACCAATTCCCAAAGGGGGAGCCCATTAAATATTAGGAAGCCAACTTAAAGGAGACAAATCTCGGGGGGACGAGTGACCCCAAGATCATCCTTGTCGGTGATGACTGGAATCCAGTGCTGAAGGTCGTAGCCTTCAAAATTTTTCTTGAATACAAGGATGTCTTTGCATGGACATACAAGGACTTGAAGGGCGTGCCCCCAGAGTTGTGTGTACACCGAATAACATTAGTACCGGGAGCCCAACTGGTAAGGAAGGGACCTTACTGTATGAACAAAAATTATGCAGCACGGGTGAACGACGAAATTGAGCGGATGTTGGAAGCGGGCATAATCTTCAAAGTGTAGACAAGCCAATGGGTGTCTCCCATTGTGATTTCCCTCAAGAAAGAGGCCAATCAGATCCGGATCTGTGTAGACTTCCGGTGCCTGAACGCTGTCACTATTAAAGACCCGTTTCCCATACCCTTCACCGACAGCATCTTGGAGGAAGTAGCTAGACATGAAATCTATTCCTTCATGGATGGGTTCTCTGGATACAACCAGATATCCATCGCGGAGGAAGATAAGTTGAAAACAACCTTCGTGGTGGAGGACGGTGTGTATGCATACAATCGAATGCCCTTCGGCCTATGGAATGCACCTGCCACCTTTCAGCACATCATCTTGCACATCTTTGACAAGATGTCAGTGGGGAACTTCAAAGGTTTCCTCAATGATTGGCCTATTTACAGCGGACAGGACATCCACCTAAAAACCCTCGGGTAGTGCCTAGAGAGATGTCGGAGGGCACGGTTGGCTCTCAACCCGAAGAAATGTAGATTCATGGTAGCACAGGGAAGATTGCTAGGACACATTGTGTGTAAAGAAGGATTGAAAACGGACCCGGACAAGATTCGGGTAATAGTAGAAATGGAACCTCCTACGGACGTCACGGGGATAAAGTCCTTCCTTGGTCATGCGGGGTACTACAGGAGGTTCATCAAGAACTTCACTTAGGTGTCCCACTCGTTGGATAAGTTGACACGAAAAGGGGAGCCATATATTTGGACAGAGCCACAGAGCAAGGCCTTTGAAGAGGTGAAGACAAGGTTGATGGGAGCACCCATACTGGCATACCCGAATTGGGATAAGGAATTCCACGTTCACGTGGATGCCTCAAACTATGCCATCGGGGCTACATTAGCCCAAGTAGGAGGACACAGGTTGTACCACCCCGTTTATTTTGCCAGTAGGTTGCTCTCGAAGGCGGAAAAGAACTACAGTACCACAAAATGTGAAGCCCTTGGTATGGTCTATGTCGTACAGAAATTCCGTGATTACCTCCTGGCCACACCATTCACATTTTACGTAGACCACCAGGCACTCATGTACTTGGTAAACAAGCCTATTATCCAGGGGAGGATAAGCTGTTGGCTATTGCTACTACAGGAGTTAACATTTTTAATTGTGGTAAGACCGGGGCGAAGCCATGTCATAGCCGAGCAGCTATCCCGAATTAAGTCGGGGGAATCTCTAGAGGGAGTAAATGATGATTTTCCGGATGTGCACTTGTTCCAAATAGCCGTACTCCCTTCGTGGTACAAGAAGATTGGAGAATACTTGTCGACGTCCCGATTTTCGGAGGGTATGGCCCCAGGGGAACGGAGAAAGATCGTATTATGGAGCAGGACTTTCTTGCTCATCAACGGTTTACTCTACAAAATGGGGCCAGACCAGGTATTAAGGCATTGTGTCATGGAAGAAGTCGCGAGTGTATTAAGGGAGGCACACGAACGACCCGCAGGTGGACATATGTGCCCAGACACTACAGCCCGCAAGGTGCTTCTGGCAGGATTGTGGTGGCCAACCGTACATCACGACGCCAGGGAGTGGGTCGTGGGGTGCGACACTTGCCACCGGGCGGGCAAACCTCTGAAGCGGGACTTCATGCCCCTCAACCCCTCGCACGCATAGGAACTCTTTGAACGATGGGGACTCGATTTTGTAGGTCCTCTTAAGGCCAGCCGCACACGACGGTGTCGGTACATTGTGGTTGCGACAAAATACTTGACCAAGTGGGTGGAGGCAAGGGCTCTCCGGGATAACTCGGCAGTAAGCACGACGAAATTTATTTACGAACAAATCATTACACGATATGGTATACCTATTTAGTTGACCAATGACCGGGGGGGCCACTTCGTGAACCATGTCATACGGCTGTTGACCTCAGAATTTAAGATTTTTCACTCATTATCGAGCCTGTACTACCCACGTGCCAATGGCTAGGCAGAGGCCACGAACAAAATATTGGTATCGGTATTTTACAAGTCCTGCGGAGTAGAAAAAGAAGATTGGGAAGAGAAGTTACCCTCTGTACTATGGGCCTATAGAACGACTTACAAGGTGACCACGGGTCAGACCCCGTTCCAACTCATGTACGCACAGGAAGCAGTGGTGCCAGCGGAATTCATGGTGCCAAGCCTTCACATTGCAGTAGAGAACAGACTCGGGGATATGGAGAGCCTGAGGGAGAGACTGTATGCCTTAAGTAAGTTGGACGAAAAAAGAATGCTGGCACAATGGGCCACAGAGGCAGCCCAACAAAGACGAAAGGTCTGGCACGACAAGCACCTTCGGCGAATGAAGTTTATTCCTGGACAGCTAGTGTTGAAATTCAATGGAGGAACGAAATCAAACCAAGAAAGTTTAAAGTGTGATGGTTGGGGCCTTTCAAGGTACGCGAGGTCAATAACAACGGGGCGATTAAGTTGTGGACGCTGGATGGGAAGGAGGTGCCAGACGCCGTCAATGGATCGAAATTAAAACAGTACCATGAAGGGGCGTCCAATCCTGGACCCTCCAGAAGAAATAATTCCAAAAAAAAACCAAAAAAAAAAAAATCCGTACGGTTGTACGACAGGTGACCGCACGGTCAAAAAAAAAAAGGGGGCCACGGTGGACTTCATGAGGGTATTCAGCATTCCAGGCAGACAGGGCAAGAAAATAGAATTGAAGGCTAAAAAGATGAAGCGGGAGGAGAAGGAGCGGTGGATTAAATTAATCTCCAGGAACTTGACGACAACAGAGCTGGACAGCGTGGCCAATGCCACGAAGGGTCGAGGAATCCGTAAGACCTTTGTTGCAGAGGGCCACTGGTGGTGCATTATGGATGTCATCAAGAGCAGATTGACAGGGCTGGGTAGGGCGTCGGACATCGCCCTCCCTCAGATTATGCTTATGAACGGGTTGATGAATGGCATCGTGTATGACTGGGCCGCGTTACTCACAGAGCGCATGTATGAGTTTTTGACGATGCAACATCGCACATTCTATATGCCGCACTATGCTATAGGGTTGTTCCTGGAGGCCACGCGGGAAGCAGTGTCGGAGGCAGAGTTGGAGGTACGGCCACAGGGAACGTTGACAACACTTGTACATTGGGCACTCTTCCACGAAGCGGAAACGGGCGGTAGATACGGCCTCGGCTTCAGGGGAGCCTGATAGCGGGAGGGATTCCAGTAGTATAGAGGAATCAGAAGTGGACGAGGAGGATGATAGCAGCAGAGCGACGAAGGAGCGAGTCCTGTTTGCCCCACCCTTGCTACCGATGGGCACGCCGATGCCATCATCTGGAGTGGGCGACACCTTTATTTCAGCCTTCGGGCAGAGCCGCATGCCAGTTACACTTGGCCCGCTATAGCAACGGGTAGCATCACCGGGCCCAACCACGACGACACTTACCAAGGACATGACAGAGTTAGGGACGAAGGAGTCACCGCATCGGGTAGTAGTTGCTGAGGAGCAGGGGCTGAGGGAGGTCGTGGATACGAAGCCGCAGGTACGGTTGGACATTGTGGGGATTGAGGCAGTGGTGACTGTTTCTGCATCCTTGTTGGAGGAGCCAATGACAGCGACCCCTTCCCCGGTCGTAGAGATGCGTGCCGATCCGTCGGTCGTGGTTATGGAGAGCTGGCTCACACAACGGTTTTAGATGACATTGGCACAGCTGGAGGGAGCTGTTGTATTCTCACCGTGTCGAGAGACTAGAGCAGAGGTAGTCGACTGGGACGATTCCTCTGGTGAGACACATGTGCCAGCAGTTGGGCACGTGGCAGGAGAGGTTGTCTCTGCCATTCACGTGCCAGGGGATGGTACACCTCTGGTGGCGGAGGAGGTACCTTCACAGCACGATGCGGTTGTGTCAGTTCCGCCAGAGACTTCACAGCCTTCGGAGCAGGAGGGGGAGGATATCGAGGCCTATCTAGCTGACATGGTGACGAGGGGTGGCCACTGCTCAGACGCAAGCATTGCAGCAAGTTGTGGTGGAGTTGGAGAGGGCCCTACGGTTTATGTAGGTGGGTTGTTCCGCAGCGTTTACTACATGCTATGAGTCTCAGGGTTGGCCGACTACCGAGACGGAGGAGATGCTCCAGGCTTGGAGTGTGCGTCAACCCATTGTAAAGAGTCGGGTGACGGCAGTTGTCCGCGAGATGGAGCAGGTCTACCGGGATGCCTACTATGCCCTAAGGCGTGCCCAGCATGAGTCGGAGGTCCGAGAAGTTGATCGAGTCGCGTTGGAGAGGGATGTGGCCACTCAGTAGGCCTCCTGGGCAGCAGAGCGGGCCCAGTTGTTGGCTTAGCTAGAGATGACCCGCGCAGAGAAGGTGGAGGTAGAGACTCGCCTGTCGGTAGAGTAGAGTGCGAGGAGCCTCGTGCAACAGGAGTTCGAGGCAGCCACTACCGAGAGGAGCTTGTTGCAGACTCGGTTGGTTGATATGATAGCGACAGCGGATACCAAAGAGAAGGAGCTGTTGGAAGCCACGCATATGGTGAAGACGGCTTTGGAGAAGGTCTTGGTGGTGGAGCGGGATGTGACTGCCCGTACTCAGCAGATGTATGAGCTCCGCGCCCGCTTGGCGGCCCAGATATCGACATCTCAGCCTTCTACTTCAGGGACGCTTCCCCAGTCCCCTCCTTAGTTTTTTTGATGTATATATTGTATAGGTTGCATTGTCTCCGTTTTGTTGTTAGTCGCTTGGAGACGACTTTTCTTTTTGGGGGGGATGATGTTAGCGACATTATTTAGACAAACATAAGACTAGTTAATTATGTGTAATTGTTTTGGTTAGTTGGCAATCGAGGGGTGGTCATTGCGGTGCGACGGTTGGCGCTCGCACCCCCGCGGTATCTTTATATACTTTGGAATGTAACTTGTAACACACAAATTATGAATGGAATAACATCTCTTATACTTGTCTGATATCTATTGCGTTATCATTCTGCATTACATGCTTTATGTTTTAAGTTATTCACCCGAGAGGGCAAACATTGGCTGGGCTATATAGTATATACCTGTCTTAAGCTTAAACATTGCACTTATAACACCATCTATGTTGGACAGGGAAAGCAAATTATAGAGGCTGATGCCTACTTCATTTTCCTAAGAGCTGAAGTAGGTGGAGTGTCTTGCCTGTTCACAGTTATAGTTGATGTGAACATCTCTACTCTGTATTGTGGAGAAAGAAAATCAGAAAACTTAATGCTAGAAGATATGGTCCGGAGAATGAATCTTCAAACAACATTACACCCTCAAACATATACGGTTGACTAGCTGAATCAGACTAGATATATATGTGTCAGATGACAATGTCACATCCTATACACAGTGAAGCCATTTTAACATAAAGCATTATGCAACACAAGGCCCCTAGAAGTATATGCATCATTTTGCTTGGTTTCTATTTGGTCAATGTTTTATGTGAGAATTCCATGGTGTTCTATCAAACCAATTCTCTAACTATGGTCATCACCCTGGCTGATTAATCCTTCAAAATAGAGGTGGTTCCTTAAAAGAAAATAAATTCAATCAGTGCCATATGGTCATTTCTTTTTTATTACTATGACATATTACTATTTTATGCACCCCAAAGTAAGTCCTGGTTAGTTCTAGAAGAAAACAGATAGCCAGGAGATGGGATCAAATATTTGTGGAAGAACATTAATCTTATCATGGAACAAATTATAGAAATGCAGAATATTCTTTCCCATTTGATAAATCTTGTCATCAAACAACTGCATCGTATAAAGGAAAGATGCATATATGGTATACAGGAGCTCGTTGAAGAATAGCTTTTAATGAGAAAATGTGATTGATTTGCAGATAGAGTGTGAATAGATGCTAACTAAGCATAATTCAAGCCAAAGTTGAACAAATAGAATCAAATGAGTACATTGTATGTGCTTTTGATATCTAACTTGTCAATTTATCTATTAAATTTGTTTGCTAATTTTGAAAAAAGAGCTAAAGGAATTGTTTTCAACTTGTGAAGAAAATGGGATACATTGGCAAAGGTTGTTAGGAATTTGAAAACTTATCACGAGAATCAGTTACTTTCTTGCTTTTCATACTTGACAATTGTCACGATCAAGAGAATGATATCTGGATGGATTATACATTGCTGTTCGAAGAGAACCACTTATACACACGGAAGTACAGTTGTTTGTCAAAAATTAAAACCAAAAGTGATGAGGTCCATTGCTTCCTCACCAATCTAGGTGGCATTTCGGGGCATCCCTTTAAAAGACTATTAGCTTGCTTGGGTTGGATCTTTTTGACTGGTGTTAAAAGCAATATTTATTGCTTCCTTGTGTGTGTGTGTGTGTGTGTGTGGAGTGGGGGTGACTAAAATCTGGGTGGCATTTGGGGACACCTCCTCAGAAGACGATCGCCTTGTTTGGAATGCATCTTCTTGATCAGTCCTCACAACTTGTAAGAGAAGATGTGTTTAGAGTCAATTTTATTCACTTTCAGATGTAAGAAAACACAATCCAAATTGCACCAAAAATGCAAAGCAAAACATTGTATCCAAAGTCCCCATAATTCCAGAATCAATATTCTATGCTTTGATGAGTTTCATGTCAGCAACAAATTCTGTTAACATTTTTAGTAATGCTTGTTATAGGGCTTTACAAACACCATTGCAAATTACTTCACTTAATATTTTTAGAATCTTCATTCCCCACTAAAACTAGTTATATATGGAACTGTCAAACCAGAAATAAAAATTAGAGTGTCAAATGTTAAAATCTCTTTTCAGATATTGCTGCCTTCTTACAAGTCACTCTCAGTTTCAATAAGCTTTGATTTACATTGCAGCATCATACAGTGCTACTAAAAATGGAGTCAACAAGTTAATTATTATTTATTTTGTCATATCTTTATGAGAAAATAAATACAGCCTATCCTCAAAGAAGATGGACATAATGGAATTACATCTTGAAGTCATGCAAGCCAGCAGAACTGTGAGACAAAGTAGCACAAGTTCCAAAAAGGATTCAACTGTATAATAACCACCCCTAATTCTTTAATTTTACCAATGTGATAACAATATTAAACATGCCAATAATGATATTTAACTGTCATAAGTGACTATTACAAGTTTAACAGGGCTGATACAAACTTTGGGTCATAAAAATGGCTTGAACTACTTCAAAACCAACACCAACTAGCATGCAATAATCCCCAAACTCAGAATATCTGCAAGATACCTTATATATAGAATTATAGTGATGGAAAGGTGCTGGCAGTGGGCTGAAAGGAAACAATCTTGCTGTTATTAATTTTCTGAGCCGGTCTGTGACACTTTTCAACACTAGAATTGCTCCCCTATTGGTCTCCACTATGAAAGCCCCAAGGTTATGCCACTTGAGCTCTCATTCACCTTTGCATATGTATACTTGCTGTTCTTACTGTTCTTTTCTGCGTGCTGAACAACAGGGAGACATTGTTTGTGCCTAACAAGTTTATATTCTAAGTAGTGCAGAAAATACATTATATCTAACTATGTCTGTGCTGTTTTATTCTGCCAACTCATCCTTCAAATATTTGCTTACAAATTCTACTTATTGTTCTATGATAATCTTGATATAAAACAGAAAACAAAAACCACTAGAATATAAGTTCTACGTTTCTAATCGTGATTTCTTCCAGGCACTTGTTGAGAAAGACTGGCTTGCATTTGGCCATCCATTTGCTGATCGTCTAGGAATGCCAACAATTTGTGGTAATCTAAATACAACAGATTCCTTTTACCATGGCGCAGCTGGTGGCAATGCATCTCCCCTCCGTGTAGCTCCAGGCACTGCATTTACACCTTCCAACCCTCAGTCACCTGCATCAATATCTAGCAACTATTCCCCAATTTTTTTGCAGGTATTCTTATAAACTGAGATAATAGTTTACAAATTAAAATTTAGAAGGGCGACAACATTGCATGGAAACTCATAGGTGTTTTTAAATGTTTTTAATAGATTCCCAACTTATTGACTTCCAAAATTCCTTAAATTTCTCTATTTTATTCTAGTTAGCATACTTCATATAATGAAGTATGCTGCTTTATGGAATTTACTGATTATTTGGTGATTTTTAAGCTTTGAAAAATGTTTAATAAATGTGTACATTCTTTGTTTTCCAGTGGGTGGATTGTGTGGCACAATTACTTCGTATATACCCTCGTGCTTTTGAATTCTCTTCTGTAAGTGTTTTATCTCAACACTGTTAACCAATGATTAACTTAGTCAAAATGTTTGTTCATTTCATACTTTTCAAATGCTTCTATTAATTAGACTGAGACATTGTTCACAGATCCTCATCCTCAATTTTGTTTATGGTGATCTTGGATCAGGATTTCTTAGTTGAATTTGTGGATTGTTATATGTCATGTCGATTTGGAAACTTTTTATGCAACAGGTAGTTTCTTTTATCTTAGCTTCATAATTTGTGACTTTAGAACTGATTGAATTTGTGGATTGTGTTATTTCTTGTCTATTTAAAAAAATACTGTGCATCAGGTTATCATCTCAGCTGTATGATAACTAATTCTAAAAATAGAGATTTGACATGTAGTTTCACTTTTAAGTATTAGCCAGAAACATGTGGCTAAAATAATTAATGGCTAGATATAACAGATGGGAACAATTGAGTAAAACAGTTACGGAAGTAGTTAGTATGCAGTCTAACAACTTGAATAAAAGATGCATTATCCATCTTGAAAAATCCGCATTTAGAAAAATCAAACAATAAATCAAAAATTGTGATTTAGTATATTTATTTTCTCTCTATTGTTTAGTTTCTGAGGTACTGGAAATATGTACAAATGCACAGAAAGTATCAATGGATTAAAATTTTTGTAGATCAAGTCTTTTGCCAATTCTCGTATGCTATTGTCATGAGATATTTACTAAGATTTAGATGAAAGATTATAACTTTAAATAATTTTGCAACTTGTTGGGTGATGTATATCTATAGTGGGTGAGAGGTCTTAATTCCTTAATATATGAAACTATGACCCTGTAGTAAGCAGCCCTGTTTGTGCTTTGTTTTTGTTTTTTGTTTGTTTTTGAGTGTGTTTTTTGACTTGTTTTTGCAATATAATCAATGACAATAATAATGCAGATAGAGAGATAATAATGCGACACTCCTTAGTTCAGAAAATGAATAATATTCAAGAATAACACAGATGAAAATTCCAGATTTAATTTCTGATCTGGAAATATATTTTTTCTCAAAAATAACAACCCAATTCATAAAAATACACTACATATCTAAATCCAACATACCCAGAAAATGCAGCAATGTTTTTGGTTGAATTGATCACAAAAATCATCACAATATCACTCCAAAATGAATGCCAACCTTCACAATCTGCTCCAAAGGCTATGTTGAAGGTATGCAAGGAAGTGTGGTCCCAAAACTCTCCAAAACAGCAATGTAACCTCCTCAAAACCCTAGATGCCCATCAAAAGAGTGCATGGCCAGCAAGGGAGAAGATACAACCAGCAAAATAAAAATATACCCTCCTCAATCTTCTCCAAAATTATTCTTTTAAAATCTGATATTCAATAAGCTCTGCAAATCTGAATATCTAGACTCCAATATGCCCAAATGTGACCTTTGAATGAAATCACCAGATTATTCTCTAGATTGTATCTCTCAACAAAGTGGAGAATGTTGCCTGCAAGGGTTTCCGTCCTCACAAACCAAAGAGAAGAAGGAATATCCCCAAATCAGAAGCATTATCAAAATCAATACTCAACATTATCCCCAAATGAGAGCCTTGATCCTACTTTTATATTTTTTTGGCCTTTCGGTTGCTTTTTCAAAAAAGTACTTTTTTTTGCTTTTTCGCTATTTTTTAGGAAAACATTTTATGCTTTTTTGTAAAACAATTATTGTTTTTTCGCTATTTTCCGAAAAAGCACTTTTTTGCTTTTATTTAATAAAAGTCACTTACCTTTTTAATCTCCCAATGCAGAATTAAATAATAAAGGCCCATCCATTAAAATAAATCATCTTTAATTTAATAATTGGCCTATATAGCCCCTTCATTAAAACAAGGATACAATTAAATCTTTTATCTAACTTTATTAACTTATAACTTATTGTTTTTTAGTTTAAAGTCCCCAGACTATATCAAAAGTCAAGATGATCATAAAAACTAAACCCACCAACAATACTAAAAATAGAAAGCATGCCAATTGACTCTGTCGGTGCCCATGACTGACTTACTAAAAATAGTAAGTGTGGGAAAATTAACTAGAAAAGACTCTAGAAATGAGCGTTATTGTTATAATAATTGAGAGTGTGATATTTACAAAGGAGACAAAAGACTCCTTAAATAGAGAATGCAAGATGATCTTTCCATAGCGGAAACGTTCATAAATAGAAACACGAAAGACATAAACAAAAGATTTTAAATACAAACTAAACATCAAAGATGACCATTACACAAACATTGCAATATTATTTTAATACCCTCCCTTAATGGTCATCGTACTAACTACCCTACAGATTGTCACAAAAGCATGGAAGGCTGCCCCCTTCGCTTCATATTGCTCTACGACAAGAGCGTGCTACTGAGACCCTCCCTAGTTTTGTTGAACTGTTGGATAAGACCAAGATTACTGCAATCCTTCCAACCCGATGTTGGGTAACAAAGCTGTCTCTCCCTATAGCTAGAGACACCAAAAAACAACTTCTCAAACTAAAACCACGATTTTGAGGAAAAAATCGTCAAATCCTCCACTGTTTCAAAAGAACGGCCACGATTTTTTCAAAAAATCATCAAAAGTTTTGCAGATGAGCACTACGCCCGAGAACAAACTGTAGGAACACAATTTTTGTGGAAAAATTGACACCCTTCCATAATTTTTCTTAGAAAAAATAGAAAAACCCAAACACAATTATTGAGGAGAAAATAAAAAAAATCCAAATGACTTTTGAGGAGAAATTTGAAAAAACCCAGACATGATTTTTGAGGAGAAAATTGAAAAAACTTGGACACGATTTTTCAGTAGAAAATTGAAAAAAAACCCATACATGATTTTTTACGAGAAAATCGAAAAAATATAGACAATAAATTTTTGTTTTAGGAAAACATTATAAAAGCCAACAATAATTTTTTAGGAAAAAATTATAAACCCCAGAACATCAACCATGATTTTTTGTGGAAAAAATCAGAAAACCCTCTTGGAGAGAAAGAACCCATGATTTTTGTGTGAAAAAATCGAGCAAAATCCTAGCCGCCAACAAGAATGTGTTTACTCCAAAACACTTCATCACACGGTAACAAAAAAACATGCCAAACATCACTGTCACGAGCAATAAGTTGTCACCATGAAAGAAAATAGAGCTGAAAAAATAGAAAATCGCGAGATTTCAATGCCAAACTTGCGAGCCGTAAATGCGGAGGTTGCACGAAGGTTAGAAAAAGGCCTCTTTGTGTGCAAAAAATTATGCAAAGGGAATGTCGTGAAAACCCACAGAAAAAAACTGCGAAAAACTTTCACGCGTCCTTGGCCGTGGATGATAATACCCTTCATTGCAGAAGAAGAATTGAGTTGTCACGGAAGAACAGATTGCGAATACCCTTTTCCACGACGATCCCACAAATCTGCAAGCAATCCTCGGAAGCAAAAAACCCTTTTACAAAATCACGATTTTTGTGGAAAATATTGTACAAAACTTGTATGTCCTCCCTGAAAAACTCAAAACTAGACACCTAGAAATAGAAGGAACTCATGATTTTAGAAGAAACCTCGTGAAAAAAGAACACCTACGATTTTTGTAAAAACAAGTTCAACTGTAATCCACACGACCAAGAGTGCCATGAAAGAAACTAGAAAAGAGAACTCACGTGATTTATATTGAGAAAGCCCACAAAAACCCTCAAAAAATTGCTCTAACAATTTTTTCATAAATATTAGAATATATTTAGTTAGCTATTTTTAGTTGTTCTATTAATGGTCATTTAGTTCATTTAGTTTATTTAATATTTATTTATTTATTTTAGTGCTTCTTTTATTAGAAGACGTAGTTAGCTTTTTAGCTTTTTACCTTTAGTTAAACGGTTTGTTCTTTTTAGAACAGCGTCGTGTAAATATCTATATATACATTGTATATTCATAAATAAATTCAATTATTTTTTCAATAAAAAAAACGATTAAAAATTTATGGAAAAAATTCTAGGCAAGAGGCCACGATTTTTTTAAAATTTTTTGTCAAAACTTAAAATGCCCCATCGACCCGCTCTAATACCATGCTCTAATAATTGAGAGTTTCATACTTACAAAGGAGACAAAAGACTCCTTAAATAGAGAATACAAGATGATCTTTTCATAATGAAAACTATCATAAATAGAAACACGAAAGACATAAACAAAAGATTCTAAATACTAAATAAACATCAAAGATGACCATTATAGAAACATTACAATATTATACTAATAGTAACACTCATCCAACTGTCAGAATATGAAATCGCATCTAATACTGCCTCCAAGATTCCCCAATCGTATTCACTAGCCCATGAGAATCAACTGAATAGGCTAACAACTCCACCATGCTGAACTGGCTTAGGAAGGGGACATTACAGCCCCTAGATTTAAGTCTGACCACTTATTAAATCCTTTCAAAGCTAGTTGTAATGTAAAGCAATTCATACATGACTTTGTCCCAAGTCCTAGGTTGTATTAGATCTATTCATGCCTATGCACATTTCAAATGGTTTATAGTTGTAAAGCAAGGCATGCATGATGACACACATCTGAAAGTTTAGAATCCAAAGCGAAGTTATTAGCAAAACTCCGTAATAATAAAATGAGTTATCCCATTTTTCTTAAGAGGGTCACCAGTAATCAATCTATGAGTTGAATTGTTATATTATTAATGTTTGAAAATTAATGTTAAAAATAGGTGGGTTGAGTTTAATGAAATCATCAGTCACATGATAGCTGATTATTGTGGTGGTTGGTAGTTAGGGTTGGTATGGACCAACTGCAAAGAGGTTAATTGTTCAGTCCAACTGTGTAACCAAAAATTCATGTATAAACTATTTCAATTTTTTGAATGGTGGAAACTGAGGGTCCTTGAGGCTGGGTAACTTCCTCCTTAGTTACTAATACTATGCAACAACCAACATTTTTAGTTATTAATTTTTCCTTGTTTTCATCATTTTTAGTCCTATAATGTTGTTTGCTCATATCTTTTGTGCTCACTTCTATGATGCAACTCTTATAGTTTTCTCATATTTTCATGGGTAGTCCTTGTTTACTAAATGGATTTGCCTCATTTGAGAAGGCTTTGGCGTTGTATGGGCAAGAGCTGCATTTCTCTTATTTCTTCTCAAGTTTTGTTACCAATCTGTGATAACCCCTACGGTATCACGAGATGTAAAATCACTTGCAAGGATAAGGATATTGTAAATGAATAAATTAAAATAATAATCTAAGTCATCTATGAAAAATAAAGGAAATATATTTAATTTGTTTTAATAAAGGAAATGTTATTTAAATATATTTAAACGGAAAGATATTTTGATATGTAATATGGAATGTATTTAAATGAATGTTATGTAATATTGATTATATTTAAAAGGAAATAATATATAGTATTTTATATATTTAAAATGAAATGTAATTAATATTTAATATATTAAAAGGAAATGATATATAGTATTTTATATTTAAACTGAAATGTAATTAATATTTAATATATTAAAAAGGAAACAAAATAAAATATTTAATATATTATATATTAAACATAGTAAAAGTAACCCCGAAATGGGCTAGGTTACCTCCGCACGAAGTGGTGCGTGGGTAGCCGCAGCTTAGGCTGCGATTACCCCCACACCCCTTCATGCGGAAGGGGTCCGTGAAGGAGCACAACCCCTCACGGGTTATAAAGGAGGCAGCAAGAACGTCAAGGCAGGGAGAACAGGTGGGCAGTGAACAGAGTAGGCTACGGTAGTAAGGTAAGAACAGAGTTCCCCCATATATTAACAATATAAGTATAATGTATAGGATGTCATTGTTACGAATATGAATAGGTGATATTAATCATAAAGGTTCATTAATATTAGTTAATGAGTAATGGAAAATAGGTAAGGTTCGTTAATAGGTAATGTTAATGGTAGTCTAGCGAATATTTATATATATATTAATGTATAATGTTCACTAGTCAGTAAAAATAGATAAAAGATATAATTTGTTAATTATTGTATACATAAGTTTGCATATTAAAAAGGACCATGAATACAAAGGTATTTTAAGAAATGTAATGCATATGTAAAAGGTAGGAAAATTCATATTGACATATATATATCAATGAAAAAATACATTAAGAATTCATGTTAACACAAAGGATAGTTTATGAACTGAAGCTGTTATGCAAAGGTATGGCTTGGTTGACTAAAACTCAACCAAGAAGAGAAGGATCTGGTTAGTTCCCTTTGAGGACTTGGATGATGAAGGCATCACCCAAGCCAAGGAAAAGGCAAGGGTCTTCCTTGGCTGGCTTGGGTATAAGAGGTTATACCCAAGACAGGACTCAAAGCTCGGACCGATCCCCTCTGAGGACTTGGATGATGAAGGCATCACCCAAGGCAAGGAATAGACAAGGGTCTTCCTTGGAGGGTTTGGGTGTAAGAGGTTACATCCAAGACAGGATTCGAATTCATCTTCGATTTCTTGGAGGGCTTGGGACCAAAGGGTCCCAAGAAGGCGGGCCTCACGACCGCTTAAGGACATACTTACGTATGGCATTGTATCCGTTTTTATTAGATGAAAATTATGACTATGCTAATTAAGCATTGAAGTTAGATTGCAATTTAGATTACTTATATATATCTATATATATGTTTGTATGTTCTAACAATCTGTTTTGCTAGTTAATGATCTCTAAATAGTAGGGACATTATAGTGGTATCAGAGCGTAATCCTGCTATCCTGTGGGAAAGGTTCTTTGTTTATGATCACATATCAGAGGAAGAAAGGAGCAAAAGCAATGGCTGATCAACTAGCCAAACAGTTCCGAACTTTCATGGAGCAAACCAATGAGAAATTCGAAAGAATGAGCCAGTTAATCCTCCAAAGTACCAACAACAACAATAGAGATATGTCAAACCCTAGAAGAGAGACACACTCTAATCACGCTGACAACGAACGGTCACCTCAGAGTTCTAGGCAAACAATTCCCGAATTTCTTCCTAGGGAAGAACATGTGAGGGAGGAGGAGGAACCGGCCATACTTGGGGTGGAAGAAATCACCCAAATTTATGCTAGGTTGGGCCCAGAAGTCCAGAGGGTGGTGTCCTTCAGGGATTTCTGTGAGTCCAAGACTAATGAGAGTAGAAGGAAGAAACCGATGGGTAACGACCTCAAAGCTAAAATTAACAATATGTCCCTACCCTGTTTTGATGGGACAGGGAAGGATGTGGCCCAAGCTTGGGTACAAAAATTAGACACCTACCTTTCATACAACCCAATTACCGAAGAAGATGCTATAAAATTTGCCATACTACATTTAACCGGCAATGCCCATAATTGGTGGCATAACGGTCTCATTACCTTAGGAACCAAAAACGTCTCCACCTACAATGAGTTTACCCAAAGGCTCATTAGCCAGTTCGACCAGAAAGATTCAGAATGGTACTTCCATGAGCTAACACACCTTAAGCAAGTAGGAACCATTGAAGATTATATAGATCGATTCCAGAACTTGTCAGTAATGGTCCCCGACCTATCCCAAAAAAGGCTTACCTACATGTTCTTAGAAGGGCTAAAGGACCCCATTAAGAATTTTGTTAAACCCCTAGAACCACAAAACTTAGGAGAAGCCATTAAGAAAACTAGGATGGTCGAATTTAATACCCCCAAGAATACCTCAACCAAAACTCCACACAGGAATGAGGGACCCCAGAGAGATCGCCGGGAAAAGCCTTGCCAGTTGTGCAAAAAACCTCGGAGCTTTAATCACCAATTCAAGGAAAGAGACGAGCTCATGGAGAAAGGGTTATGCTTCAAATGCAAGGCCCCATGGGTGAGAGGCCATGAATGTAAAAGAGGACAGTTGAATAACACAGAAGAAATACAGGATGCGGAAAGACCTTATAAAAGAACCAGATTTGAAAATAATGTACCAAGTACCTTGGCAGTAATCACTCAAGGAAGTGAGAATAGATGTTTCAAACTCAAGGGGACTATCAAGGGGCAGAAAGTAATCACATTAGTGGACACCGGAGGTTCCCACGACTTCATTAGCAAACATTTAGCAGCAAAGAGACGATTAAAAACCCAAGAATTTGGAGGATTTGAAGTGATCATGGGCAACGGAGTCTTGGACAGGTGCACTCAAATTATACCCCAATTGGAAGTCACCGTGGGAGGACATACCATTACAAGGAACTTTTTTGTGGTCAAGCTAGAGAATGATATCATTTTGGGAATGCCATGGATAAATTCATTAGGACGATTCACCATGGATAGTCCAAATTGGGAGATATGCTTCCAACATGAAGGGAGAGAGATAACATTGAAGGGAATTCCCGACGGCTCTCCGAAGATAGTATCATGCAACAAAATGGAGAAAATCCTTAGACACAATCAAGGAGATTGGGTTGCCCAATGTATGATCTTGGATAAATCTCCAACTGAAGGCCAAGTTATTCAAAGGGATATACAACCTATCCTTAGAAGACACAAAAAGGTCTTCGAGGACATTCCCCAGGGGTTACCCCCAAAAAGGGGATTTGAGCATTCCATTGAATTAGAGGAAGGAGCAAAACTTGTCATTACCACTCCTTACTGCCACCCTCACAAATTCAAAGAGGAGATTGAAAAAACCATAAAGGAATTACTAGAAATGGGGCACATCCAACCAAGCAGCAGCCCTTTTGCTTCATCAGTAGTATTGGTTTAGAAGAAAGATAGAACTATGAGAATGTGCATAGATTACCGGGCCTTGAATAAAAAGACTATAAAAAACAGATACCCTATCCCAAGAATTGATGAACTAATGGATGAACTCCATGGAGCAAAATACTTCTCTAAAATCGATCTAAGTTCAGGATATCATCAGATTAGAATGAGGGAAGAGGATATTCCCAAAACAGCATTCAGATGTCACTATGGACATTTCGAGTTTTTGGTCATGCCGTTTGGTCTCACTAACGCCCCAGCTACCTTTCAGTCATGTATGAATCATACATTTAGGCAACAGTTGAGGAAATTTCTTCTAATATTCTTTGATGACATACTCATTTACAGCAAGACATGGGAAGAACACCTCCTGCACATCAAAGAGGTATTAAACATTTTGGAGTCTAAATCATTATATGCTAAAGCCTCCAAGTGTGAATTTGGGATGAGAGAAATCATTTACCTGGGACACAAAATTAGCGAAGCGGGAGTAAGTGTAGATGAAGAGAAGATCAAAGCCATCAAGGAATGGCTCACCCCTAGAACCTTAACCCAGTTAAGGGGATTTGTGGGACTATGCAGCTACTATAGACGCTTTGTAAAAGGGTTCTCCAAAATTACAGCACCCCTTACCGATCTAACAAAGAAAGGGGCTTTTGCATGGAATGACCAGGCCCAATAGGCCTTTGAACAACTCAAAATAACCATGAGCACTTGTCTAGTATTAGCCATCCTCGACTTCTCTATACCGTTTGAACTACAATGTGATGCATCAGGGGAGGGAATTGGTGCCGTACTCATGCAAAAGAAACACCCCATAGCTTTTGAGAGTCGCAAACTTACCGTAGCAGAAAGACTCTATTCTATCTATGACAAAGAAATGCTGGCCATAATGCATGCCTTGGCCAAATTTCGCCAATACCTTGTCTGTGGGAGGTTTGGTGTGAAAACTGATCATAACAGTCTATGCTTCTTCCCGAGTCAAAAGGACCTTAATGATAGGCAACAAAAATGGGTGAGCAAAATACAAGCCTACGACTTTGATATAGAATATGTGAAAGGGGTGAATAACGGGGCAGTAGATGCACTATCCCGATGGGTTCATCTTAATGTCATCACCAGTATCTCAAAAGACTGGAAGGAAGAAATCCTTAATGAATATAACCAAGATCCACAAACAAAGGAAATCTTGGCGGGAAATCTTCCAAACGAAGATTTTAAATTTAAAGGAAATCTCATCTTGTATAAAGGAAGGATATACTTGAGTCCTCAGACCAGATTCAAAGGCAAAATTCTCAATGAATTTCATGATAACCCCTTAGTAGGACACCTGGGGTACTACAAAACTTATAAACACATTAGGGAACGATATGCATGGAAAGACCAGAAAAGAGATATCCAAAAATATGTACAAGAATTCCTAACATGTCAGCGCAATAAAACTGAACTCACCCACCCCGCTGGGTTACTTCAGCCACTACCTATTCCTAATAAAAAATGGGAGAGTATTTCTATGGATTTCATAACTGGGTTGCCAAGGACACAAGGGAAGGATAGCATTTTTGTAGTGGTGGACAGACTCACGAAGTATGCCCATTTTTTTGCAGTCTCCACGGAATCCAAAGCCTATCAAATAGTAGATCTATTCTTCAGGGAAATTTTCAAACTCCATGGACTCCCTCTAAATATTGTCACTAAATATTGTCAGTGACAGAGATAGCAAGTTTATTAGCCAATTTGGGCAGGAACTCTTCAGAATGGCAGGAACATACTTGACCCCTAGTACCAGTTACCATCCTCAAACCGATGGGCAGACTGAAATAGTAAACAAATGGATAGAAGGCTACCTAAGGAATTACGTTACAGGGCAACAGACTGCTTGGGTTAAGTGGCTACACTTAGGAGAACATTGCTACAACACGACACACCACATGTCAATAGGGATGAGTCCTTTCCAAGCCTTGTACGGCTATGAAGCCACAGGCTTTGGGGAACTAATAACCCAAGAGAGCAAAGTACCAAAAGCACAAGACTTTGTGCAGCAGAGTAGAGATATCATGAAGACCTTGAAGGAGAATTTACATCAAGCTCAAAACGAACAAAAGATCTATGCCGACAAGAAGCGTATAGAATGGTCATTTGAGGCCGGAGATCTGGTGTTTCTAAGATTGCAACCCTATAAGCAATCATCCCTCAAAACGAATGGGACTGAAAAATTGAAACCCCGATTCTATGGACCCTACAAGGTAATTCGGAGAATTGGAAAAGTAGCTTATGAGATTGAACTTCCCAAGAGCAGTAAAATACATAATGTGTTCCATGTTTCCCAACTTAAGAAAGTCCTCGGACAACACTTGGTTCCTTGTAGCAAACTACCCCCTCTAGATGACGAAGGGAAACTCACATTGTACCCAGAGATCATTCTAGATACACTGAAAAGAGAACTCAGGAACTGGATCATTACCGAACACCTGATAAAATGGAGGAATCTCCCAGATGAGGATGCCACTTGGGAAAGGGAGGAAGATCTAAAGATGCTTGAGGACAAGCAAAATTGAGACGGAGGGATTGTGATAACCCCTACGGTATCATGAGATGTAAAATCACTTGCGAGGATAAGGATATTGTAATTGAATAAATTAAAATAATAATCTAAGTCATCTATGAAAAATAAAGGAAATATATTTAATTTGTTTTAATAAAGGAAATGTTATTTAAATATATTTAAACGGAAAGATATTTTGATATGTAATATTGAATGTATTTAAATGAATGTTATGTAATATTGATTTTATTTAAAAGGAAATAATATATAGTATTTTATATATTTAAAATGAAATGTAATTAATATTGAATATATTAAAAATAAATGATATATAGTATTTTATATTTAAATTGAAATGTAATTAATGTTTAATATATTAAAAAGGAAACAAAATAAAATATTTAATATATTATATAGTAAACATAGTACAATTAACCCCGAAATGGGCTGGGTTACCTCCGCACGAAGTGGTGCGTGGGTAACCGCAGCTTAGGCTGCGATGACCCCCGCACCCCCACACCCCTTCATGCGGAAGGGGCCCGTGAAGGGGCACAACCCCTCACGGGTTATAAATGAGGCAGCAAGAACGTCAAGGCAGGGAGAACAGGTGGGCAGCAAACTGCGGAGGAGAGGTAAGGAGAGTAGACTGCCGAGGAGAGGTAAGGAGAGCAGACTGCGGTAGTAAGGTAAGAACAGAGTTCCCCGATATATTAACAATATAAGTATAATGTATAAGATGTCATTGTTACTAATATGAATAGGTGATATTAATCATAAAGGTTCATTAATATTAGTTAATGAGTAATGGAAAATAGGTAAGGTTCGTTAATAGGTAATGTTAATGGTAGTCTAGCGAATATTTATATATATATTAATGTATAATGTTCACTAGTCAGTAAAAATAGATAAAAGATATAATTTGTTAATTATTGTATACATAAGTTTGCATATTAAAAAGGACTATGAATACAAAGGTATTTTAAGAAATGTAATGCATATGTAAAATGTAGGAAAATTCATATTGACATATATATATCAATGAAAAAATACATTAAGAATTCATGTTAACACAAAGGATAGTTTATGAACTGAAACTGTTATGCAAAGGTATGGCTTGGTTGACTAAAACTCAACCAAGAAGAGAAGGATCTGGTTAGTTCCCTTTGAGGACTTGGATGATGGAGGCATCACCCAAGCCAAGGAAAAGGCAAGGGTCTTCCTTGGCTGGCTTGGGTATAAGAGGTTATACCCAAGATAGGACTCAAAGGTCAGACCGATCCCCTCTGAGGACTTGGATGATGAAGGCAGCACCCAAAGCAAGGAATAGACACGGGTCTTCCTTGGAGGGCTTGGGTGTAAGAGGTTTCATCCAAGACAGGATTCGAATTCATCGTCGATTTCTTGGAGGGCTTGGGACCAAGGGGTCCTAAGAAGGCGTGCCTCACGGCTGCCTAAGGACATACTTACGTATGGCATGGTATCCTTTTTTTATTAGATGAAAATTATGACTATGTTAATTAAGCATTGAAGTTAGATTGCAATTTAGACTACTTATATATATATCTATATATATGTTTGTATGTTCTAACAATCTGTTTTGCAGGTTAATGTTCTCTAAATAGTAGGGACATTACAGTAACTCCCTCCTTAGTTACTAATACTATGCAACAACCAACTTTTTTAGTTATCAATTTTTCCTTGTTTTCATCATTTTTAGTCCTATAATGTTGTTTGCTCATATCTTTTGTGCTCACTTCTATGATGGGATTCTTATAGTTTTCTCATATTTTCTTGGGTAGTCCTTGTTTACTAAATGGATTTGCCTCATTTGAGAAGGCTTTGGCCTTGTATGGGCAAGAGCTACAGTTCTCTTATTTCTTCTCAAGTTTTGTTACCAATCTTTAATTGATTTTGGCTAAGTTACCGGTACCTCCAAGTTTTCCCCCAAATCCAGGTACGGTACGTGTTTGATTCGGATTCGGAGTCATTGTATGGTATAACTTATGAATTAATATTTTATTATTTATTAATTTTATATGTTTGATATGAAACATAGATATTAAAATTTAAAAACGTTAATATTTAATATTTAATAATAACAATTTGAATTAATAATTTAACATAAGCTTATATTTATTATTATTATATTAATAATTTGATATTCATATTATTAATTTATTATATTAACATTAACTTATATCATAATATTAATAAATTAATAATTTATTAATTTAAAATCGTTGCCTTTTAATGTTTTTATAATTGGAGATTTAAGGGGGCCATGTTAGAAAATTCAAAAAAATAAAAATTGAAACTATGATATTTTTTATTTTTTAAATATTTTTAACTAGCCCTAGCTGTGGGGGACGTATGGACGTCCCCCACAGCTAGGGCAAACGTCCCCCTGTTTTGGGGATATCCCCTCCAAATTCTAGCAATTTGGGGACGGGGGGGGGAACGTCCCATGGCCGTCCCCAAGTCCTCGAAATGTCCTTGAGACTGGGACGAAGGTTTCCAAGTTGGGGATGCGTCCCCAGGTTTCGTAGGGTTATTTGCCTCACTTTTACAAAGATTTCTCCTAGAGTTTGCTTGTAAAAACCAAATAATGAGACTGAGAGAAATTGACATACTTTCTCAAGTTGACAACATTCCATTATATTATTGATCATATGCTAAAAATATAAAGTAGTTACAACTAACTACAACTATTTATTATAGTCAGGTGTATACATACATTTTATTATAATATTAAACTAATATTCTAATGCCCTCGCTTAATGACTAAACTGGAAGGATCTCGAGGTTTAGTCATTAAATTACAACATGGCACTTGAGATGTGAGAAATGGGAAGAGTTATATTCACAAGAAACCTTCATCATAACAGGCATATGATAAAAATGTGCAAGAATAACATAATGAACATACTCTACCACAAAGTTATCAGTTGATGTAATGTCACCACTCTTTATACCATGACAACCCAGCACCGCAATTTTGTGAAGTCTCTAAAAGAGACAAAACCTTTGAATGAATATGGGACAACCATCATTACAGACAAGTCAAGTGTGATGCTTAGCATGATCCATCATTCAGGAGCACTAATCATATAGTCAATAGTCATGATTAATGACCATATTGGGCACGCTAAGGTGATCAAAATTCCATGCTTATCTACTCCAGCTATTCATAGAGAGATCAGAACCTTGATTGCTACGAATTATGAGTTATGATATTATTTAAAGGTTTTGTGTTGGTCGAAAATCATATTCGATAATCAAAATAATATAGTTCACACTTGGAACAAGATGACATGTAACATAGGTGCGGGTCGATTCTTTGGAGATGGCAAGACGACATATATCAATGACGTCTTACAAAGAAACCCGACAACGATGAAATAAAATGGCAATGAATTATCGGAACATGAACACCACAACACCAAAGAATATCGGGAATTATAATAAGATGGATTGGGAAATAAGATCGCGGCAGCTCAAGCTTAGAAATCGAAGTATAGCTATACAATTGATGCATAAGCATTAAAGCATTAAGAGATCGATGAAGAACAATAACAAGGGTATCGACAAATGCAATCAAGCATCCTTAATCTATAAATATGACTAATCGATAATGTATGAAGACAATGATTAGTAAAGAGACTAATCAGTGGTTATGAGATGACCGGCCAAATATAGAGGGGACAGCAAAAGAGAAGAAAATAGGCCACGCAAGAGTCAGGGAGGTTGTAAAACAATGTCGGTTAAAGCAAATGAATGCTAAACATTTCATTCGCTAATTAAGTCACAGTGATTGACTAGTCAATCAACAGATACAATGAGAAGGTGCGATTAGCATGTAAGCCAAACAGATAACTAAATGGAGCGATTAGTCATCATAATGAAGGGATACGATTTACAAAGAAGGGATTGATGAATAGGCATGCAGCATGTCTATTGGAGAGCAACCATTCGATAATGGGATATATATATAAGGATTGAAGTCAATCATTTGAGAGGAGGACACTTTATGGATCATTGTCTTGGACACATCAGGTTGTATGCATACGTAGTCATATCTGAGTCAGTCCCATTACTCATCGTTACAAGTATAATTCACCAGATCAGAGGTAGTAACATATCAGCATCAGTGATATAAGCGTATTAAGCATTACTTAAATATATATCGACGTATCACTAACAGCAAGTATTATTACCAATAAAAAAGGGAAATTGATTGCATGAATTGAAGGATTGATGTCATACGCAGCACTTGATATCAGCCCTGCTATTGACAGTAGAAGGGGTCCACTACATAATCCCTAACTATATACTAGGAAAAGCAGAACACTCCTCTGTACATATATCTTATTGCAGATTGAAATATCATAACTGTACATAATCTTTTAATTCATATCGGATAGAGAATTAATCTACAATCCAATTTCAGTATTATCTTTGTATAGTAGTGGCATATCTTATCAATTATACAGTATGTACACTCATAGATGGCATCATTAATCATTATTTGCGATAATGTCTGAGATTTGAAGGAAAGAAATATCTTGCAAGTGATTCCTTAAGCTCCCATAAGGAAATAAGTCTCTAGCAACTGATTAATAGAATTAATTGTTCCCTGATTTATTGAGAATAACATGAGGGGACATTATAGTTGGTTTACCTTTCCTCCAAGGTGGTGTGTTGGATTTGGTGAAACCATCATGATGAGCTTTGTATGGGCTAAATATCAATGGAAATGGAGACACCTTCAATTTTATGTTGTTAATACAAGGTGGAGAATAACCACCCAAAAGTTGACACATTGGAAAACCCCATGAATTGGAAGGTATGTTTGTAAACGGTGCTTCAATACTAGCTTCTATCTTGACCACCTTGGATTTATTACTAGACTATAGTGTCTCTTGTGTAGGATGTAAGATAGGATCAATAAGTTTGTACACCACAAACAAGAGTCTCTTTCCCAAACAAGACTCAATTACTTTATCCTAATTTACATCACAAACAAGACTCTCTTTCTCAATAAGTTGAACTAGAGTGTTACAATTTTTGCAGTTTGGATGATAGAGAGTAGATTCTTGTTTTAACTTGGAAGATACCTAACATTTTCTATTGAAAGTTCAATGCCATCGTTGTGTGCAATTTTGAAGTCAACTATCCCTTCAACTATATGTGACTTGTTGCCACCATGAGAAACAAAATCCTTGCGACTATCATCAGCAATAAACTTCGCCAGTCCTTTTGACATGTGACATGTCTAGATGCACTTGAATAAAAGAACTTACAACTGCTTTTAACACAATTTGAAAAATCAATCAATGCATAATTGGCATGGTCTTCATCAACAATATTTGCTAGATTAGCTTCAGACTAATTCTTTTGGGATAAATTATACTCTCTTCTTGCAATCATTCTTCACTTGCCCAAATTTCTAATAATAGAAGCACAGTACCTTTCTTTGTAGTTTTGAAGTGGGAAATTAGATATGAGGTGTGTTCCTTGGAATTGTGCGACAACACTCTCTGAACTCCTAGAAAATGTAATGTCCCCATTTTTAGCAAAAGTTATTTGTAAACACTTAGCTTAGTTTTCAGTTCTTTCAAAGGCTATTTGGTAGACAAGGGGGATCTTCAAAGTACTTGGAAAACACAGGATCAGTCTTGTAGAGATGTTGTTGGCAGTAATCTTAGTTGGCATTAGTGAGCCTTGTGATGCTTTCAGAACCGGTTTCCAAACTTCTTGGATGAGCAGGCTACTTTTAGTAGGTCATCCAGTTTCCTTTGATCATCGTCTCAAGTCTTCAGTACCATGTTGGTATGATCAAAATTTGTTTTCTATGTTATCTCAATGCTCTCCGCAACTTGGTTCGTTATGGAGTTGTTAATTATTCACTTAAGTTTTCTAATGCTGAAAAATAATAAAGGGACAACTTAATGTAATAGCTCATTAAAAAGGTGTTAAGATGTACTTTGAGTTGGATGCCTAGGCTTGGGGGGCTTTGCACATAAAAAATAATATTAATTCTTGTGGTCTTTGTGAGGGAAAATTAAATTATAGTTTAAAATTCGTTGTTTCCCTCTAGAAAAGTTATAAAAAGAGGTTGAGGGCTCATTTGAGAATTTAGACTTGGAATTGTTATTTGCTTTTGCTGTTGGAGAGAACCTGAGTTCTTCCTAAGCTTCTTGAGGATGGAAGCTCTCTTGGAATTGCTGGTTTCGCGACACAAACCCCCCTATCTGGCTACTGTAGTTTCATATAGAGATCACCATTGTGCTGTAGAGAAGAGATCCAATTTTGGTTTGAGTATATGGAGGTTTTTGATGTGTTTTGAGTTCCAGATTTTGGAGTGTTTTCTATCAAGTTTTCAGAGGTTTATTGAAGGGTTTTATTTGAGGTGATTTTAGAAATTTCATGGCTAGCTGTACACCTCATGTTGGTCATACCATTCCTTGCTGGAAGTTTGTGGGTAAATATTTTGAGTTTGATTTCTAATTTCTTGTTATATTGATGCCGTTATTATATTCATTTGCTGGCTGTATAGTTTATTTGGTGCTGATTTAAGTTTGTTTGAGGTTGTATCACTCACCTGTAGCAGGCCATACCACTCATTTTCATCGATAAACTCTATTATCATCATATGATAACAATTTGGGCAAGTGTGGTGGTTGTCTCTTAGTAGGTTGAACGCTTTCAAGGAAGAGTTTAAGCTGTTCTTGGGTCTGAACTGTGTCCTGGTTGGGCCCTACCATCTTTATTGAGTGCATGGAAGTGTGGTGTGTGGTATAGGGAGCAAATTGCTGCCCTTTATTGCTGTTTTATGGTGTTGTCAGTGGTGCCTAGTCTTCCTCTTTCCTTTCTGCCTCTCTTTGAATTGTAGAAATCAGTATTTGTCATGTTAATGAGGGTCTCTTGAGGTCAGTACAGCTGCCAGTCATGCAAATAGTTTGCATTTTCAGACCTACATCTCATGGATATTGTTATTCAGTCAAATTTTGAATATTTCTAATTAACCTTTGGTGTGTGTTGTGGAGGTTGGAAAGCTTTCTTCATACATTGGGGAGTTGTTATGTTATGAATCTTATTTTGTAGTGATATCTAAGTGTTTCCAGTAGTATTACAGTGCTGCATTGCCAGTTTATCAGCAGCAAACAAGTGTATTCAGATTTGCACCAGCTTCTTTCATTATTCATTCAAGGTATTTTGCTGATTGTTACTTGTTGAGTTGATCGTTTCAGGTTATTCAGTTCATATTTGGGGGTGTTACAGCAGTTCTTTAATTATCAGAACTTCAAATCAACAATTGTTCCTCTTAACAGTGTTTATGGTGCATATGGACTAATCTTGTAATACTTCGGATGATTATACTGACGAAGCGCTGATATTGCTAGACAGTGGAACATTAATATGACTTTGTTTTACATAGAAGACTCTATGGATCTGCTCCCCCATACACACCATGGCAGGGGTGGTGTATGCCAACAACAAACATGGAAAACCCATGCCTTCAATATAGAACTGAATTGCGCAACTCCAATAATAAACCACACAGGAGGATTATAACCAACCCAAATATTTAAACTAAATCATATGATCCAATAGAGAATATCCGACCATGTAGTGTAGTTTGGTGCACAAGAATAATCCTCTCTGGTGTGTCTTTTTAAGTCTTCTGCAACTATGAAAATCTCTAAATCTGTAAACTTCAAGCTTTAAACCAAATGTCGATGTGCAACTACAAAATCTGAATGAGTCTGCCAAATCGCCAGCTAGGGTAGATCTCCACCACTGAAACTTATCTTCCCAAAGAGGGTTTTTGTCCTCCAAAGGCTGAGATGAACCATGTTTGATCTCTAGTACCACAAGGGTTTCTCAATCAAAGAAATGGAATTAACTCATAAATTATATCATACCAAATGAACTCTCAATCCCCCTTTTTATAACCTTTTTTCGAGAACTTTTCAGAAAATACCATTTTAAAATCACTTTATTAATTTAATAAGCTTTTTGACTCCAAAAAGTGATTTATTTTATTTTTAAAACATTTTCAGCACTAAAAGTCATTTTTCAGCATTTTAACATTTAAAACTTTCCGTTCTCTTTCCAACGAGCTATATAACTGTGGTGTCTAATAAATAATTTTAATTAAAGTGTCGACCTTAGTAAAATTGATTAAAAATAGCTCACAATTACACCCAAGTAGCAGCAATGATCGAAATGCATTGGAATAAAAAGTTGATTTCGGAAGAGTGATACCAATGATGAATGATGATAACTGGACCCGACCGAACGACTTACAATCTTGGAGACCAAACTGAAAGCCGAAGATAACATTTGGAAGCATTAAATGAATCCGTTAAATCATCTAAGTTGGCTGATAACATCGAACTTCCCCTCTAATTAGGCTGACACAAACCCAGAAAGTCGGTGCTAATTGCAAAGCAAGAGAACTAGAAAATGGGGATATTACAAGATTTGTTGTAACTTTGTTGTTTATCTGAATGTTGTTGAATTTTTTTTACAATTGAACATCCCACTTTAACACCTATATATATCCTCTTCATTAGCCGAAGTAGGCGACTATACCAAGGAGGTCGGCCTCTTTGAAATAACAAATAAATTTTTGTTGCGAGCTTTCTGAAGCTCCTTGCCCTGTCCGTGCAACTCCTTATCCTTCTCCACTAGGCTAACCTCTAGTCCCGCCTCCTTGGCCACCAACTTGGCCTTCTCCTTGCCACTCATTTCCAGGTCTTGAACATACTTAGCCACAGTCTCTTCCAAGGATGTGACCCAAGAGTGTTCCTGAGCCAACTGCTCTTGGCTGTTCTGTATGTGATGGGCCAAAGTTTTTCTGGCGCCCTCGGCTTCTCATACCGCCTGGTCTCACTGTGCTGTCACAACCTCCATCCTCACTACTACCGTCCTCCGATGCTTCAGGACCAGGTCTCGGAAGGCCGTCTGCACCCCACGTAGAGAGCCATAAATGTCATTCTCCTTAGTTACCATCACATTGGCCATCCACACGCTAATCATCTCAGGGGTTTCCGACTTCGGCCATCCTTTGGTCGTGAAACATTTGAGAAATTCTACCTCGTAGTCCTCCCTGACAAAGGATAAAAGCTCCTCAGCCACTCGAGCCACCTTGGGATCATGTCCAAACTCCACATCCTTCACAATGTGGCTGACATTATTCAAGAATTTCGCCATTCCCTCCAACTGAGACATGCATTGTTGCATGGTGTCGAGTGGGTCCGCTGGGTTGGGCTTCACCAACCAAAGTTCCAGTTCCTCTCCATGAGCAGAGGAAGATTCATCTCCTCCCATATGTTCCTAAACTGTCTTGTTCTCCTCCAATGGCTTCTGGTGCATCTGCGGATCCTCTACCCCTTCGAAATCTCCTCCCTTAGTGCCCATTCCGCCATCCCCGCCAGGTGAAAGTGGCACCTCCTGCAACTCGTCCACTCGTACCCCAAGAGTCTCCAACAACCATGAATCTATGGTCTGCTCCTAATGGTCGGTACATGTGGGGCTTAGTTGTGTCACTGCTACTTCCAGACCAGATGTTGCCCTAGGTGGCGGTGGTGGTGAAGCCTCTACTTCCACCACATCAATCACTTGTGATGCTACTTCCTTTGCCCGCTCTTTCCTGCGTGGTGCTGATTGGCTACCTTGGCCAATGTCCAACGGCGTAGGAGGATTCTCCGCCACCGTTACCTCCGTTGCCATGTTGCTCTCTTCAACACCTTCGGCCACTGGCTTGTCTCCAACAATTTCCACTTCGGCTGTTGCGCGTGCCTCGACCAAAGCCATTCAAAATGTATCCTCTTCTCCACTCTCCTCATTCAACGAGGACGCCTCCATGACTTCCTCTTCACTGGCCTCACTTTCTGCACTTGCAAAATGTCCCACATCCTTCCGTCGTCGCTTCTTCTGCAGTTCTTCACCAACCGTCATGGTGTCCAAATGTGTCTAGAAAAAGATGGGAGGCTTGTACGGCTCCAGTCTTGCCAGCGGCTGCAAGTCGCCCCTCGTCTCTTCAAGTACTCCTGTACGGATGACATCCAAAAACATAGCAATGGCGTGGTGCGACATGTAAAAGACCTTATGCTATAGCCCTACGCATTCTCGAATACACTCAGAGAGGAAGGATGCCCAATTGAACACCGTGCCATTCCTTAGCTCGTTCATTAGGTACAACATTCACATAGTGATGTCGAACCCTCTACTGGCTCTTGTCAATCGTCTCTTGATGATATCCATTATATATTGCCATTCTGCATTCGCCAAAAATGTCCACTTCACACCATGGCTACTTCCATATTTCCAGATACCATCTTATTCTTCTTGAGTCAAATCTCCGCGATAGATCAACCGTACCAATTGTTGTTTCTGTTCAAGGGTCGTCTTCCTTCTGATCACCAAACTACCTTGGTTCAGAATTCCAAATATCCTAGCAAACTCTGCAACTGAGAAGGAAATGGTCATATTGCAACCACCATATCTTACCATCGACCTGTGTGTGTGCCTGTCGTAACCTGCCACCCTCCCCTTCAGCACAGGTTCAAATTTTTTGATGTTAAATACGGGCATTGCTAGAATCTTATTGACGCCTGCTCTCTTCAAATTCTGCTTGATGGCATTGGCGTCATCGGTCTCTTCCCACCATGTACGACAGTCGTTGCCATTCAAACCTTCCCATGTCAAAGATTGTACCATCACAGGTTCGTCTCTCTGCACTCGTTCTTTGATCTTCTTCCCCTTGCTGCTTCTTGGTGTAGCCATATTCCTTGCATGAATTATTTTGCCTTTGTTGTTGGGGTTTCCAAAAGCAATCTTTGGCATACTAGGATCAATTTTTATAAGCTTCAATTTTTTGTCTTCTTCCAACTGTCCTGCCAGATGTACACTTTCCTTGTCCAAATGGTTACGGCAACTGTTTCCCCAATTTGCTGAATTCTGCCAGGTGTTCTTTCCGTACGAAATTTCTCTCTTCTCTACTGTATGGAATTTCGCTCTCTTTTCTGCTGTATGAAATCTTCCTCTATTGGTCGTGGCCGTACAGAATTAATTCTGCTTTAACTTCCCTCTGTTCTGCCCCCTTCGTATAGATGTTGTACGGATAGGCAAACTCTGTGTAAATATTTTTCAGCTTTGTAGGGAGGCTCAGGAATTTCGCTTGGACGATTTGGCGTCTTGCACAGATGTTTCCAGTCGTCATACGGACCATACAAACTGTATATTGCCCCCTCTCCTTTTCCTGTACTACTGCGTATGGATCATGTCCGTATGAATATAGCTCTAATCTTTGTACGGTACTGTACAAGAATTCTTCACAGCTTTGCACAAATTGTATGGGTTCGTACGACGACGATTTCCCTCTTCACATGAGCTGAGATGATGGTCGTATGAGTTCGTACGAGTGGTGATGTACGGGTAGCACGACAAAGAAATCTTCCATTGTTGTTTGTACGGATGGTACGACCACCGACCTTTCTCTTTCTGTCGGGTTTACGGAAATCACAATCAACGATTTCCTTTCTTCCTCCAATTGTACGGGTCCGTACAAAATTACTTTTGCTTTGTAAATTTCGTGCACAGTTGTACGGATACTCCCTTCCATACGGATGCTCCCTTTCTTGTCCACTCTTGCTCCGTACAAAATCGAACAGAACTGTTTGCTTGTGTTTCGCTGCTTGCTTCCCAAATCCTTTTGCTTCTTCTCTGCACAATGTGCTTAGAATGGCTGGGTCGAGATTTTTATACAACTTTTTCACGTTTAGGGTTAGGACATATTTTATCAATTTTTTATAAAATAATCTTTTTTCCACCACATATACCTTTACTTTTACCAACTTTATAATATTTCCTTTTTGTTTTAATTTCTCGATAATTCCTAACCCCTTCCTTTTAATTTTTAAGTCACGCCTTGCTTTTTCTATTTTTAGTACCTTCCTTTTAAAATACTCTTTTAATTTTTTAACTTGGCAGGAGTATTTAAATTTTAGTCTTCGTACCTTTAATTTGCTGTGGTACCCACCTACTTGCTTCCCCTAGATACTTATTTTAGTGCTTTTTGCGTTGGGGTGTGGCACCCCTTCCTTTTCTGCTTTTAGCGTCTTTTTTTGCTTGCACAACTTGGCTTTTTGTGCCGAATGTTTCACCCATTTCCTTTGTTTTAATCTATTCCCAACTCCTCCTCTCAACTTTTTACTCGATCCTTCTTCAGTACCATTCCCATCCTCCATTTTCCTCTTTACCCCACTGGGATTGTCTTGGGGGTCTCACTTTGATTTCTGAGTCATGAAGCCATGCACATACATATGGTAGTCTCTTGTAACACTCCTCAAGGCAATGCGTGCCCACATATTCCAGGTCCCATATTTTATCCACCAGTGGTGCCGATCCCACCCCCTTGTAGTGTCCATCTATATACCAACCCCCTTGCTGTTGGTACCATGTTACCTTTTCCCCATCAACTTGAGGTGGGCCCGCAGGGTTAGGGATCACCTGGTAAAGTGCATTGGGGCCTACTTCCTACTCGCCAAGCCATGATGCTATTACAAACAAAACTTCAGCCTTTACTACCATTTTCAAACACAGTCCTAAGGTTGCGTCGTACTCCTCCATGTCTATCTCTTCTTCTAAGTCAACCGGTTCTTCCTCCTTCCCTGTAAGTTCCCCCTTCCTTTTGGCCTCTACTTCTTCATGAATGTCATATGCAATGTAGCCTTCGCGGGGTCCTTCATATGAAGCTCTCTTCCTCCAATGTCCCATGAGCCTTATCCACATGGCTGGGTCATCGAAATAGGCATTCGTAAGGTGCTTGTGAATTCTGGGCACTGCAACGCCTTCCACTTGTTTTAGCACCAACCTTTCCTCTATGAATGTGAGTGGTTTGGCCCAGTCCTCATCATGCCTGTACGGTTCTGCCATGACCATAGGGTCTTCGTCAACTTCCTTACTTCTTCTAATGGTCCAATCTCCCTTCGTCGCATACCCCAACATATTGATTGATACAACTGATTTGTCTCGTTCCTTGTAAAGTTTCAACTTCGAGCCGTTTACAAGATCGCATATTGGGTTGTCATCCAGGGTGGAAAGCTTTACCGCTCCATTCTTCCCCACTTCCCTAATCTTATAGGGCCCCAACCAACGAACTTTGAACTTCCTAGGCCGAAGTTCGTTGCAGCCATTATACTTGTGGACCAACTGTCCGAGACAAAAGTTTGTCCATCGGAGATGTTTGTCGTGCCTGTACTTCCGCCGACTTTGGGCCACTTCCGTCGCCCATTGTGCCATCATTCGTCGTTCATCTAACTTGGTGAGGTTCATGATATGGGCACTTAGACTCTCCTCATCCCTGAGTCGGTTTTCCACAGCAATCCGTAGGCTTGGTATGGTATATTTTGCTAGTACCACGACCTCTTGGCCGTACATAAGCTGGAATGGTGTATGGCCTGTTGTTACCTTGTACGTCGTACGATACGCCAATAGTACCGTTAGTAGACGCTCTTCACAATTCTCTTGTTCTACTCCCCATGATTTATAAATAATGGACACCAACACTTTATTTGTAGCCTTCACCTGACCATGTGCTCGGGGGTACTACGGGCTTGAAAGGTTGTGGAAGATTTTGAATTCTACCATCATCATATGGATCACTTGATTGACAAAATGAACTCCTTGATCACTCTTGATTTGGATAGGGATGCCAAATTTGGTTACGATATGTTCGTATAGGAACCTCGCCGTACCGATGGCAGTGTTGTTCGGAAGAGCTCTGGCTTCTGCCCACTTGGTCAAGTATTTCGTGGCAACCACAATGTACCGACATCTATGCATGTTAGTCACTTTCGGGGGTCCCACAAAGTCCAACCCGCATCTTTCGAACAATTCTTGTGGCTGGAAGGGAAATAGGGGCATAAAGTCTCGCTTGAGGGGTTTTCCTGCACGTTGGCATGTATCACACTCAATAACCCATTCATGCGCATCGGTGTGCAGAGTACGCCACCATAGTCTTGCTAGTAGGGTCTTCCGTGTTGTGGCATCAGGTCCCATGTGACCTCGAACAAGCCCATCATGTGCCTCCTTCAATACCCCGAGAATTTCTTCTTCCATGACACATCACCAAAGGATTTGGTTAGGCCCCATCTTGTAGAGTGGGCCATTGATCAATTGGAATGTTTTAGTTTTTAGTGCCAACTTACGACGTTCTCTTGGTGGCATGTCCTGTGGAAATGTCACAGTGGCCAATATTCTCGTACCATGAGGGTAACACTGCTATTTGAAACAAGTGTGTGTCTGGGAAGTCCTCATTTACCTCTTCCGGTGGTTCTCCGGACTTGATTGTCGAGAGCTGGTCGGCGATCACATGGCTCCTTCCTAGCCATACGATGATCGTGAAAGTGAACTCCTGGAGTAGCAACAACCATCAACTCACCTGTCGTTGGATTATTGGTTTGTTTACTAAGTATATTAGAGCCTGATGGTCCACATAGAAGGTAAACGGTGTCGCCAACAAATAATGGTCGGACTTTTGTACGGAATACACCATCCCTAGTGCCTCCCTTTCCGTCGTACTATAGTTCCATTCGGCCTTGGTGAGCAGTCGGCTGGCGAAAAAGATGGGGTGATCCAATCCCTATACGCCTACTTATGCATCAACATGAAGTTGGAAGTCCTTGTCCCAATTGGGGTATACTAGGATTGGTGCACTCAGCAGTTGAGATTTCAATTCCTTGAATGCTTCCTCTTGCTCCGTCCCCCACTCGAACGGTTCATCCTTGTCAATTTATCCAGAGGGTAGGAAACTTGTGCAAAACTTTTGATAAACCTTCGGTAGTAGCCGACATGGCCGAGAAATGACTTCACACCTGTTACGTCTACTGGGCTTTCCATGTTCACAATTACACCTACCTTATCAGGGTTTGTTTTCAATCCTTCCTTATAGATGATGTGGCCAAGAAGCTTCCCCTGTGGTACCATAAATTGGCACTTCTTCGGGTTGAGGGCCAGCCGAGCCCGTCGACATCTCTCCATGCACTCCCGGAGTGCCTTCAGATCGGTTTCTTGTTGACTGAAAATAGACCAATTGTCCAGGAATGCTTTGAAGTTCCTTGTCAAAGATGTGCAAAATTATTCCCTGAAAGGTGGTTGGCATGTTGCATAACCCGAAGGGCATCCTGTTGTACTTGTACACTCCATCTTCCCCGACAAAGGTGGTTTTCAGCTTATCTTCAGTGATGCTGATTTGATTATACCCGAAGAATCCGTTCAAAAATGAGTATATCTCATGTCCTGCCACTTCCTCCAGGATACTGTCTGTGAATGGAATTGGAAAGGGGTCCTTAATGGTTACCGCATCCAGGCACTACACATATCCTGATTTGGTTAGCTTCCTTCTTTAGGGAGATGACGATTGGTGAGACCCAATCACTGGTCTCTACTTTGAAAATAATTTCGGCCTACAGCATCTTCTCGATCTCCTCATTTACTTTGGCAGCATAGTTCTTCTTCATTGAGTACGACCTTCTCTGTATGGGTTGGGCTCCTAGTATGAGGGCTATGCGATGTATGCACAACTCGAGAGGTATCCCCTTCAAATCTTTGTACGTCCAGGGAAAGATGTCCTTGTACTCTAGAAATATTCTGAAGGCTGCTACGTTGAGTATGAGGTTCCAATCATCCCCGACAAGTATCACCTTTGGATCGTCATCCTTACCCAAGTTGACCTTCTTCACATTTGATTCTTCGTACTTTATGGCCTTATCACGTCCAAACCGATGGGCAAGTATATCATCCACCCATGCTACACTATCATGGTACTCCCCGTACTCTAGAGGGAAAGCTGTATTTTCCGTACCATCACCTAACTCCTCAATTTCGCATATCTGTAGCATGTGCCAATCCGAGTGGAACCCTTCGTAGTCTTCCATCTGCCAATGGAAGAGTCCAGCCGAGGAGTTGGTTTGATCCTCAGAGCATCCCTCCAATTCCAATACCCCTTCGTCATTGGGTTCTATCTTTCCTTTGCCATCTTATGAACCCCATTCCCCATTGTGGGAGTCATTCGAGTCAAAGTCAGATGCCGGTTCCTCGCTTATCACCTAGTTCCGCAGATCAATCATGTACTTTTGACCCTCACTCTTTATGGAGAGTGTATTCCTCTTCCAATTATGGTTTGCCTTAGCCATAATCAGCCATCCCCTCCCCAGGATTGTGTCATATGCCTTCTTCTCCAACAAGATGACCACAAAATCAAGGAAGAAATGTTGTGTGCCAACCACAACGTTTTGTGCCATGAGCATTCCCAGGGGTTTGATGTCGTGCTGGTCGGCACCGACAAGGTGGAATGTTGGTGGCCAGAGGGTCGGTTTGCCGAGATACCTCCATGTCTCTTCCGGTAGTACATTCACTCCAGAGCCACCATCGACAATGGTATTCGTTAGCTTCCATCCCATGATCTCCATTTCTACTACTGTTGGCTTCTGGCCAATACTTACAGCAAGTAGCATGGGATTCGCGACAAACTTGCCAGGTAGTTCTCTTGTTGATGAGTCTGTGGTAGACCTGTTGGATGATTTTGTTGCCGACTGGTTACATTCCTGGCCGATAATGTTATTACCGACTACATTTGTGAGGGCCATCTTCAATTGTGGCATTGTTTGCAGAAGGTCAGATACCCGTATAGGTATGGTGGCTTGCAAAATGTGTTTGATTATAGTTCTTTCAAACTCTAACCGATGTGGGGTACTGGCAGCATTATGTGAGGCATGTTGGTGCAGCCATAACCAGTGAATACTCAAGAGAGAACTGACAGGCTCATTCAGCAAGAGTAAAACAATGGAAGCAACAATAAAACACTGAAAGATTACAGAATCGGGTCATATAATTGTCTTAGAACCTCAGGTAACCAACCAGTTATCATCATACAGTCATCATAGACATCCGGTAGTCAATCGGTTAGATGAAGGCTAACATGCTAGATACAATCTATCTAGAACTCTAAGAGTCATCCGGATCTCTAATCATGAATCTCAATCCTCTTTCTGATCTCCTGCTACTCTACAAATGTTTACATAATAGCATATATATACCCTCTGGAACATATCTGGGTCGGCCACAAAAGATTACATTTACAAATGCAGGAAAATGAAACGTGTAAATAGGTCAGCCCCAAGAATGAAAGAAATTCCTCCGAAAAAGAACAATCGAGAAGTGTGGATCAACAGGAAGGTTGACCAAGGACTTAGGAACAATAAGCAAGACCCAAAGTAGACCCACACGCCAAGAAACCGCTCCAGAAAAGAAGAAAACTAATTGGTAAGCCCAAAACTGCTCTAGAACCCATAAACAGTCAAACCGGAAGCAATATCTTGCCAGAAAGGAATCCAAATGGACTGAGAATCTGGAATTAAGCACATAAACAAGCCTGGAAACTAAAAATCTGATCTGGAATGAAAAGCAAGCCACCACCAGAACATACCAATAGGAACACAGAAACTGCACACAAAAATGAACAAGAACTAAACTGAAAAGGAAATATTTTTGGTTGATGCAAGATTGCTCATAGATTGGGGATGCTCCTGCATCAGACACCCCAGGTAGAAAGAGATGTTCCATGAGAGGCAACTCATGAACGTCGAAAAGGATTCGGGATATAAATCCCATGCTCATTTCTGATCCAAACATCTTCCTTATCTGCAAACCTCTTCCTTAGCTCCTTCGGAACCTTAACTAGATTCTCTAACTCTTGACTCTCTTTATTTCTCTTCCTTTGCTTCAAATCTGCACATTGTCTCTGCTTACGGCTCTCTTTCTGCTGTAACTTTGACTTATTTCTGGCACAAGATTTTATCTGGTTTGTCACTATAAGCTTTCTGTCATCCGGCTCTATTTGTCTATCAAACTTATCTATGAAATCCTTCTGCAAATTCATGCCACCTTGCGGTATAACCTTTGCAACTGGTTTCTCAGTACTGCAACTTCTCTCAAGACTCAAATTCTTCACCTCGTTCTCTTTCTCCTCCAAAGAAGCCAATTTGAACTTTTGCCCATCGTTCTCAGTAGTGATTAGGTTTCTTCTACAGTCATAAATAGCTCCTCTATCAAACTACCAAGGTCTTTCCAACAAGACATGACAAGCACTCATATATACAACATCACACAAGTCCTCATCTCTAAAAGGTCCAATATTAAAACTCACCAAACACTGCTCCTTTACTTTTAACCTCTGATCATCTTGTAACCAACTTACTTTGTAAGGACAAGGATGCTCAAGTCTCTTCAATCCAAGCTTCACTACCATCTCCTCAGATACCAAATTATCAATACTTCCACTATCCACAATAACCTTGCAACACTTACCACCTGATTTGCACACAGTTTGGAAAAGACTCCTTCTCTGAGTAGGTCCGGTACCTTCACTGCTCTGCTCCATCATGACTCTTCTAAACATAAGTGATTCTCCTTGCTCCGGTGCACAGTCAGTTCCGGTAACTCCACCTTCCATTTCCTCATTTGCCACATAACTTCTCACCATTCCCTGCTTACATTCATAAAATCTATGTCCGGTTTCTCCACACTTGAAACATTTGCCGGGAAAATCTCTCCTGCTACTGCCACTCCCTTTCCTCTATGTTTTTTGATCCGGTTCTTTATTCCACTTAGGTTTTGATTCATCTTCAACATTCTGCTTCTCTATACTCATCCGCCCCTTGAATCTCTCCTTCCCTCTAGGGTTATTCTGTTGTCTTCTTCTCACCTTCTCCTCAACCTTCAAAGCATACTGGTAAGCTTCTTCAACTGTGGAAATCTTCAACATACTCATCTCATCCTGAATGTTAAATGCAAGTCCATTTATGCACCTCGCCACCTTTTCTCTATCCATCTCTCTATGTCCAGATCTGATGATCACCTTGTAGAATTCCTCGGTATACTCTTTCACAGTCATGTTTCTCTGCTTCAGGTTTTGCAACTTCTTGAACAATTCCAACTTAGTCTCTCGGTATGAACTTGTCGTTCAATCTTTCAACCATCTGTCTCCACCGGGTGATCTTCATTTCACCATTCTCTACTATGTCTCTTTGCAATTCTTTCCACCATAAGGCAGCATGCCCTTTCAACTTAGTCTGTGCCAACCAGAGTCTTTGCGGTTCCCTGACATCCTCAAACTCAAAGTAATCCTCCAACTCTCCGATCCAATCAATTAGATCCTCCGGATTTAGCGTCCCGGAAAAGTTTGAAACCTCCACTTTATGAACTTTACTTGCTTGCGCTACTGCTCTCAGAAATCTTTCCTCTCTTCCGTCTTCCGGTCCGTCAGCCTCTTCCGCCTCAAGCTCTTCTCCAGCTTCTTCATGTTGGTTGAAAATTTTGTACACCTTGGGAATGTGCAAAATTGTGGTTTCAGCCACAGTGTGTGAGTATGATACTCTCCTAATTTAGGGAAGGCTCCCCCTATCTACAAACTAAACTAATCTAATATGGATGGGACAACAGGCTTTCTTCATCTTTCAAGAAAAAACTATAATCTTTTCGCTTCACAGAAAAGTAATAGCAATTGGAAATAAATAACAGCAAATACAGAAATGAGACTTTTTTGTAGAATTTTTGGAACATAAAGGGAAGCAAAGTTTCCATGAAGGCACAAAGACCTCCGCCACTTCCCCGGGATGGGAAAAAAAAAAGAAAGCTCAAAGTCTTCAACTATCTATTCTCCTATCAACCTTTTAGATGATTTTTTGCTAACCAAGCACAATATGTAGCAGCTCAAAGTCTAACCACATGATGCACTTCACCTTACATGCACAAGTCTTAAAATTACAAGCAACACAAAGTCTACAAGTTATCTTCCCTCTTGAGGTTTCCACACTCGCTTCAAATATGATAAGCAGCTCAAAGTCTGCAAGACTAAATCTGAAAACCAAACATATAACACTAAATACAATTAGCAGCTTAAAGTCTGCAAGATTGAATTTAAATCTCTCTTGAACAATAGAACAAAAATCACAATCAACTCTAGAAAATGTCGTCACATAACAACTTGAATTGGTACAAAGTCTCAACACAACTTGCCTCTTTTATTGAAAGCAATTTGATTTACATCTAAGCTCAAACTCTTAGAGTGCACATAAAAACTTGCAGAATTTTGTTGCATTGCCAAAATATATATATTACAATAGACCCCCTCAAGTATTTATAAGAGAGGAGCCTTGAGAAAAAGGTGGGAGGATCCCAACTAACTTGAGAAATTCTCTCAACCACCATGACTTATTCCAACTACAGTCCTAATTGAAGTCAACTTGTAGTTGCTTTAAATGTAATTACAAAAATGCAAGTGATGAGTTAACTTGCAATTACAAAGTTATCATAGAACATCCGATAGTCAATCGGTTACATGAAGGCTAACATGCCAGACACAATCTATCCAGAACTCTTAGAGTCATCTAGATCTCTAATCATGAATCTCAATCCTCTTTTTGATCTCCTGCTACTCTACAAATGATTACATAATACCATATATATACCCTCCGGAACATATTCGGGTCAGCCACAGAAGATTACATTTACAAATGCAGGAAAATGAAACATGTAAATAGGTCGGCCCCAAGAATGAAAGAAATTCCTCCGAAAAAGAACAACCGAGAAGTGTGGATCAACAGGAAGGTCGACCAAGGTCTTAGGAACATTAAGCAAGACCCAAAATAGATCCACACGCCAATAAATAGCTCCGGAAAAGAAGAAAACCAACTGGTAAGCCCAAAACTGCTCCGGAACCGAGAAACAGTAAAACCGGAAGCAATATCTTCCCGGAAAAGAATCCAAATGGACTGAGAATCTGGAATTGAGCACATAAACAAGCCTCGAAACCGAAAATCTGGAATGTAGATAGAACTGCACAAGAACTAAACTGAAAAGGAAATATTTTTGGTTGATGCAAGATTGCTCATAGACCGGGGATGCTCCTGTATCACCCATCGTTCCTTTGCCATCGCCTATTCAACATCATCCTTTGCATCCTGGAGCCTTTCTTTCTTCGTATGGGGATCAAGGTACATGACCTTTTTTCTCTGTAATCTTGTAATTGCCAGTACCTCCTCGTCTAGCTCTTTGACGTCCAACATATTTACCCCCTTTTGTTTTGGGCAGTCAGTGTCCTCATGGTTCCTTGGACCGCACCACTTACACATCAAACTGCCATTGTTGTTCCCGTTTTGACACTCTCGAGCAAAGTGGCCCCATTCATTACATTTGCGGCATTGAATCATAGGTCGCCCTTTTGCGTCGTACTGGATTTTACTCCTTGGCATGTTTTTATTGGACCGATTATTCCCTCGCCGATTGTTGCGATAGCCCCCTGATGAAGCATTGGAGTTTGTTGGTTTGGGTGGTGTGGCTGGTGGAGTGATTTGCTCCAGTTAGGTTAGGAGCACTTGTGTGCTCCACATTTTAAGATTGTACGGGCATTCCTCAAGGGCCCCAGCTCTTGACAGATGTCACAAAAAGATTCCCATGGGCATGTGTCCTTAGTGTGACCTTCTGCCTTGCAGTCAGTACGCTAGAGTTCTTTACCCTCTTTGCCATTCTCCTTGTTGGCCTTCAACTACCTCATCATCCGCATCATATCCCTACGGAGGGCCTGTACGGTCTTGGACTCACCATCGCTATCTTCATCTGTACCGTCATCGTCGCTCGCCCTCCTCTTCCCTTTTGATATTTTGCTTTCACTTTCAATATCCATTGCTCTGTTGTAAGCCTCCTCATATGACGACGGAGGGACCACCTTCATCTTCCTCCTAAGGGATGGTACGTGTCCCTCCACAAACCATCTTTTCCTCAACCCATCAACCGACTGATTCTCCATCTTCTTTAGGAACTCCTTCAACCTACGGTTATAGGCTCGAACACTTCCACTTTTCCCTTGCTTAGTATTATAGATCTCAGCCACAATCTCATTATCATCCCTCAAGAGCTTGAATTCCTCCTCGAAGGCCCTCTTCAAAGCATTCCAACTTGTTTTGTGTTGGGCATCAAGGTCCGTATGCCAGTCAATCGCAATTCCCCGGAGAGAGGCTGGGAACGCTTTCAACCAGTGTCGTACGGGGTCCTTTGACCCATCGCCCATGAATCTTGGAAGTTTCTCTCTTTCTGGTGTGTTTTGGTTGTGTGCCATTGCTTTTACCTGGAAGGTACTCTGTCCCGCCTTGGAGGTGTTATGTGCCGCTTGGAAGGTGTTATATGCCGCCTTGAAGGTACCGTATGCGTTCGACCATATTGGACCGTACGCGAGCTTTCTATGTGTCCCCCTCTGTCCTCCGCATCTTGGTCACCCTCACCCCTATAGTCCCACTTTTCTGGGTTTTTTGGCTCTGGCCCTCCTATTTTTGATTGTTCCGTGAGAGACAAATTCCCAATTCTATACAGATTATTTTCAAAGAGTTAGGTGACCTTACCCTGCAGGCCGCGTACGACATCTTCGTCACAGTCGGATTGCTCCGACAGATTGCTCTCAGACTGAGTTCTGGTTTCTTCACTCGACGTCGAGTGATCGGCTTGGTTGGTGAGATCTTCCTCCGCTATGTCTGGGAGTGGTAGATTGCTCGCAACCTCTACCAATTGGTTCCACGTACACGGTTTTTGCCTCTCTTGACTACAGCTCCGAGTCACACTCCTACTCTTGCTCTGCCTTCCCGGACTCTTCGGGCCTTCAACAATCTCCCTCAGTTGACGTCTCTGCTTGTTTTGTTCTTTGATATGTATGGATCTCTGTACCGACCCCTCGCCTACCTGTCTGTTGGTACCAGTACGCCGTCAATCTTTTTTGGGATGTAGGGGTATTAATTGCCATGGGTACGGCGTTTGCTCGTATCCCTCTCTTCCTCATCCCTACGGCTCCGTTGTTCATACTATTGTAGGATTTGCTATCGACGAGGTTGCTGATTTCTTCCCTCTGCTCTTGCCGTTCAATGAGGTTCCATGCCAGCAGTCTAAGAAGGCTCCGAAGAAGATCAAACACGACAGAATTTACTGTGAGTTCCTCACGTACCATGCCCTCAGGGACCGCTCTCTCCCGAGCTTCCCTCTGCACGTACTGAGTGATGGAAACATCCCACAGTTCCACCAAATCCTTCGTAAGTTGATTCTCCCGTACTTCCGCCTGCGTGGCCTCTTCATGTGTATCACCTTTAGTGACTATCAACTGATGTTCTAATGGTCGGCCCATTAGTGGTTATCGCCTGCCGCCATATTGATCTCCGGAATTCGAATCCGCAACGGCGCCAAAATGTTTATCTCTACGGTGAGTTGTTCAAGTTCACGGAATAAACAAGAAATACACACAGAACATATAACCAGCAACTTCAATTATATTCAAAAGATAAATTAACATTAATAGTCACAACAATATGGCAGAAAAATGTTTCCTTTATTGCATTCCAAAAACTGGTACATCATAATTATTGCCGGGGTTCCCTTACATGGCAATATATACTACCTGGCGGTTGGCCGAGGTACCAACCGTCATAACTGACACGGGAACCCACATGACCGACTCCACATATAACAAAAATAACATAAACTATAACTTAAGAGTTTTATTCCTAATTGCTGCCTAACAATTTTTTTTCAATATAAGACTAATTAAAGTGCCACATGAGGAAGAGTCAGCCCTATCAAACATTATGAAGACTATGTATTCTTCACTTCATATTCTTGTTTTGTTTGATATATCCATAGGGAGTCGGCCCATAATGAAAGATTTTACTTATATGCCAAAAGGTCGATTGACACTTAGAATCTACAAAGGTTGGTCATCATATTGTAATCCATTCATTAATTGCTGTTTAAAATAAATCGTTCTATAGATCATTGCCTGCTAAAATAATGACCGTTGCCTTTATTAAATGCTGTCCTTTTTCGTTTAATATGTAATTGCTGCTCATTTACACATAATTTTTGCTCTTAATGCCCTTTGACATCAATGATAGCAATCTTTCTTTGACATCAAATTTCTTCTTGAACTAGTGATGACATCAATGATAAATAATCCAAGAAAAGGGGCAATTTAGTGAAATAGCTCATTAAAGGTCTTAAAATGTGTTTTAATTTGGATGCCTAGGCTTGGCAAAATTTGCACAAGAAAAATAATAATAATTGTCTTTAAAGGTCTTTGTGAGGGAAAAATAAATTATTATATTTTAAAATTAGTTATTTCCCTCTAAAAAAGTTATAAAAGGAGGCGGAGGGCTCATTTGAGAGTTCAGAATTGGAAACTTTATTTTCTTTTTTATTGGAGAGAACCTGAGTTCTTACAAAGCTTCTTCAGGATGAAAACCCTCTTGGAGTTGCTTGTTTTCGGGGATGAAAGCCCCTAGCTGGCTAGTGTGGTTTCGTACATAGATCACCATTGTGTTGCAGAGAATAATTCCAGTTTTGGTTTGCATATATGGAGGTTTTTGATGTGTTTTTAGTTGCAAATTTTGGAGTGTTTGCTATCAAGTTTTCAAGGTTTATTGAAGCATTTAGTTTGAGGTGATTCTAGAAATTCCATGGGTGGCTGTACACCTCATGTTAACCACACCATTCCCTGTTAGGAGTTTGTGGGGAAAATATTTGAGTTTGATTTCCGATTTTCTGTTTTTGGGATGCCATTATTATACTCATTCACAGGCCATATAGTTTATTTGGTGCCAATTTAGTTTGTTTGAAGCAGTACCACTCACTTTGGTTGATAAATTCCATTTCCATTATATGATAACAATTTGGGGAAGTGTGGTGGTTGTCTCTTAGCAGGTTGAACAGTTTTAAGGAGTTTAAGCTGTTCTTGGGTGTGAACTGTGCCCTATTTGGGCGATACCATCTCTGTTGAGTTCAAGGAATGTGGTGTGTGGGATAGGGAGAAAATCGCTACCCTTTATTGTTGTTTTATGGTGTTGTTAGTGGGGCCTAGTCTTCCCCTTTTCTTGCTGCCTTTTTGAATTTAGAGAGATCAGTATTTTTCATGTTTATGGGGGTCTTTTGAGAGGCCAGTACAGCTGCTTGTCCTGCAAATAGTTTGCATTTTCAGACCTGCTGCTCATGGATATTGTTATTCAGTCTAATTTTGAATGTTTCTAATTAATCTTTGGTGTGCATTTTGGAGGTTGAAAAACTATCTTCATATGTTGGGGAGTTGGCATGTTTATATGCTTGTTTTGTAGTGATGTTTGAGTGTTTGGCAGTAGTACAGTGCTGTATTGTTAGTTTATTAGCAGCAAACAACTGTATTCAGACGTGCAGCAGCTTCTTTCATCATTCATTCAAGGTATTTTGCTGATTGTTACTTGTTGATTTGATCATTTCAGGTTATTAAGTTCATATTTGGGGGTGTCTCAGAAGTTCTTTAATCATCAATGCTTGAAATCAGCAATTATTCCTCTTAACAGGGTTTATATTGCATATGGACTGATCTTGTAATAGTTCGGATGGTTATATTGCCAAAGCATTGATGTTGTTTATGCATTTTATATTGTAAATATTGGACGGTAGTACCGTTAGTGTGTCTGATGTTTACTCATTGCTGATGTACTTACCCCACTGAATAAGTGGCTCATTTGTATTAAGTTTTCTCACTGAATAAGTGAAAGTGGCCTCTAGCCTTTCCCTCTAAATAAGTGGAAGTGCTTATACACTGAGTAAGTGGATGTTTATTTCTTATAGTATTGCATAAGCACTCGACTGCATAAGTGGTATTGGTTGGCTTGCTGCCTAGTGCATTTCCCTTTCAGTCATTGCATTCAAATCAATTGTAAAATCCTGAACATCGTATGCTCTCACCTTGCCCATTTCAGAATTTGAGTGATCAAAAAGTGGAGAGGGTATTGCACTGTATCTTGTTTTCAGTTGATGTGATTTTCAAAATAAATAAATAATGGTGTATACTATAGAAAAAACTAAACTCATTTGCTCTTTTCGACATTCATTGTACAAGAAGTATGAATTAATCTTGTTTAGGGTGGAAGTTTGGCTTTCCACAAACAAATTTAGAGACTCAACCAAAGTATCAAATGAGGGTGTCATGCAGTTAATGGTTAGAGAAGCCATATCCTCATCATCTATTACTTTGTTGACTTGTACTTACATATCAATTGGGAAGGGCCCATTTATTGAAGGTCAAGGTGATTAAGTTGGCTATTTTTCTTGGAAAGATAACTTGCTTGTGCTTGAAGCTACTTCCAAACAATCGGAGTCTACTTGATAAGTATCCATTACAACCCATGGCACATTTTGATCCGTGATTGCAGTAACTACTTTTATTCTGCCCTAAATTCTATTGCGTTGACTAGGATTACTCAAAGTGTTTCTGATTGGAAGTTTCGTGCTCCATCACAACTAAAGGTCATAGTCCTCTCTTTGAGGGAGGCCCTATCCTCTCTCCCTAGAGGGTAATGGAGGGAGATCTAAAAAAAGGGAGTAACCTTTTGAGAACATCCTCTACGATCTTCCTATCAAGATTCCTGAACCTGTGATGAGACATCCCACCATTTTGTGTTAGTATTGCTGAAATCTGACAGGCTTGTATTTGGTTTTTCTTTTAGTCCGTATCATGGTAAAGTAATGCTCTATGGTTTTCTTTCCATTTGTTTCGTACAATGTGTTTCTTAGTGCTGTGTTCAACATATTATACATCCTCTTTGTAATATTTTTGTTGTTTTTTACAGATAATATAATACATTTTTTTGCAGCAAGAGAAGATTGCCAGGTCATATAAGAGCACAATGTCATGTTGATATATGCAGATTTTTCTAATGTCCATGTGTCTTGAAATCACAATGTGAAACATGTAGTTTTGAGTCTTGTCTGTATCTTCTATGAAAGATGGGATAGTTAAAGAAAGAACAAAGACTCAGTGCTCATTTGATACGAGCCATAACATACAATGACTTTGTGTTTATTTTTTGCTTTGATAACAATGACCTATGTAAATGCTATAATTGAGAGGTTTGTGCCAGCAGTTTTCTTTTTGCAAGTATATAATGAAAGGTTTTACAGCTGAAGACAATTTTAGTAGTCATTACCTATAAATGAACACCATGAATGTGACAGGGAAAAAAATTGTTAGGGCAAGAAACCAAGAAAACTTGTGGGTATTTTCTTTCTTTTATGCTGAGTGTGGCTTTATATTTTTTTATGGCAGTGCCTGAGATGGCCCTTATTCTAACTCCAAGTATCTCAATATTCTTAGTGAGAAGGAAAGGCAACAGGCTCAGGTTGCAGATTCATGTGGATGTATATGGGCTTACTTGACACATCTACGAATCTCTGGTGGAAGGAATCATGAGCATTATAACCTCTTCTATGATCATGATCAGCATCCTGGATCACTCTTGCCTCCAGCAGCAGCCTTAGCCCCATCTCTCTGGTCTCAATTCCATTTACGCTGGGCCTGCCCATCGGAGGCACAAGGTGGGGAACTTGAGGCACAGTGTCATTTGATGGCACAAAATCATATCAAGCTTCAGGAGGTATTTATTCTATGGCCCTTTTATTGAAGTTTGATTTCTTGATGCACAATGTGGTCATAGCTATAAAATATGCTGCTCTGATTTACTAGAAATAGAATAGTCTTGTGGATCATTTTTCTCTCTTTCATTTAAAATCCAGCTTTTGTACTTCATTACTCCTTTAAGTTTAATTTGCATAATTATTATTAATAAAATCATTATATTTGTTAATTTATATTCATCTTACATAGAGTGTGAGTTTTCTGGATTAATCCTTTTTCTTTTTTGCATTTTTACAAGTATTTACCAGGGAAATGAAGAGCTCTTGTTTTCATATTAACCTCCATTTATTGTCAATTTGAGGGCACCATACTTATTACCTTTATGAGCCCACATATTACCCTTAGTAGATTGCACCGTCTTTGTGTAGTTGTTCCTGCATTTTTGAAGCAAACCTTGGTTTGGTGTCACCGATTCAACAATCATTTCCTACATTCTTAGGATTGGCATGGGATCCCTTAACCCTTATCTCTTTTGTCTTTATTTTCCAATTGAGTAGAGTTAGTTTCTACGTTCTAACAGAGTTCAAGCAAAACATAAGTCCCTTTGTGATTCCAGCCAAATCACATCATAAACAATGAGTCTATCCATAGCTTTTAAGTCGCATAGTTCGCCTTGTAAACCTTGGAGTTGCTTCGATTGATCACTTTGTTTAGCATTCAAAGTTCCTTTCTTCAAGAGAAGATAGAATTCCTTGGTATTTTATTCTGTGTTCGAGGTGCATAAAAAACACATCGATAGAATTGGTGCTAGAAGGAGGGCACAGGCATGAACAGCTGAACTCCAAATCATATCAATTCATATTTGCAGGAGTAGTCTCAAGCCTTTTGCACTCTCCTTCGTGCTTGACATAATCGACACCCGAACACGAATCTTGAACATGTGAACAATTGAGTATCTAAGCCTATCAACTCAAGTGCGAAATTAGTGAAGAGTCATCTTCTATGCTTGACAGAATTACCACAAGAAGGAAGGTGAGAATGCTGGATCGTCAACCGGATTTGCGAATGAAGTGAAGCAGTTCACGTTCAAACCAATCATAGGCTGGAACCACTTGAGCTTTCAAGCTACATTCAAGATATGCTAGATCTCTTTTATGTTCAAAAAGTCCAAAAAAAAGTAGGAAATTGAAAAACCAAAAAAACAAAAAGAAAAGAAAGATTTCTCTATGGATGGGCAACAATTTCATCATTTGCATAGCCAAGAAGAGCAGCAAGTTGATATCCTTCAACTTTGGTAGACTTTGAATGCGCAGTTGCACCCATGCAACTTGTCCAAATTTGTAGCACCAGGGCAGTGTAAATCCGTGAGACTACAGAACATGATGAGTTACATTGCTTGACATTCTTGTCAAGGGTTGAGTTAGCACTACAAAGAAAAATCTTCTTTTGGGATATAGCTAAGCCAGAGGTGTTCGTGGACTGATTGTAGCAATTAGAGTGCGTAGAATGATTCGGGTTGGAGTGGTGCTGTTTAACGGATTCAATGCTCCACAAAACAATGATGAATTCACAAGATTTAGAGGGTTGATTTAAAATCAGTTGAGTCTTGATGAAGAATTGTGCTTGGAAAGTATATTGCTACCTTGGTGGTGTAGAATATAAAACGAACATCATTCGGAATATACTTGTTCATTGTGTCAAGAGGCAATCAGTCAAGTCAGATGTCAGTATGGAATACCCGAGTCTACAGATGAGTGCATCACTGACAAAATTTGGAGTGCATATCTTGCAGTAGAAGAGTATAGAAGAACGAAAGAAGAGCATCATTCAACATCATCTGATTGTGATAGGAACGAGTTGCAAGCTGATAGCACAATTCAAGCTAGTGATCAATGTGTAGCAGTAAAGGACGGCTTTGTGTACCTTGCACCTAGAGAGGATTGTGTTGAAGTGAAGAACGTTCATACTAAAGGAGTGGCAACAAGTGAAGACTCGTGTTGGATTAGCAATCAAGGAAGAACAAGATCAATTTCAAGAAAAGGGAGAGATCCTTGAAAATTATTCATTAGTACAACAAATGGACATGTTGAATGAAGAGTTACAAGTTATCACAAGTGAGGCCAAATATGAAGAACAATTTGAGGGGGTGCTGAAAGACATCATAGCCACAATGCTATTCGAAGGGGCGTTGAAAGGTCTCATGTAGGAAATACAAAAGGAATCATTGCCCAAGTTGTTCCAAGACAAGCTAGTTGTGGAAGAGGCATGATTCGTTATCAACTATGACCTTTCAATACATTACTAAATGGTAAACAATTTCCACTTGAGGGCGAGGGACCACCTGAGATTGTATTCGATGAATTAGAGAAAAATCTTGAAGCTCAACCTATCAAGGAGACCCTAGTTTTTTAAGATATGCTTACAGAGTTGCACAAGGATGCATGGTTTATGCACAATTATGAGCAAGATGTTATGATGAAGGTGAAAAGTGTTGAACAATTTGGAGGGGCACTAAGTTCATTTCCAAAGATGTCTCAAGAAGAACCACCAACTGAAAATTTGTATGTCATGGATGCCTACGAGATGATACATCATCAATGGCAACCACCTGAAGCTATTGAGACTCTTTTTTTATATGATGCATTAAAGCATAACACGCAAGGATTTCCGTTTGAACACGAAGCACGCCAGTTTGTCTCTTTTTTTAATCCTAATTTTGAACGTTATGAATTTGATTATGGGGGTTTAGGAAGAACAACTTGCGTTTGGATAGATCATGGACCTATTGAGTTGCCACAATTAATCATTTTGAGTGAAGTTTTGTCTAAGTATGAGAGCTGCACAACGAGAGATCATTTCTCCAAATTAAAGGATGAGTTCACACGTCTTAGAACCATCACCTTTGCTATGTTGTTGTTGCACAATTTAAGAAATCATGTAAAGTCATGTACATACGTCGCTTCTTTGAGTTGTATCTGATCTAGGAGTCTTGTATTTAGTTTAGGTTACTTTAGAGTAGGTTTTACTTTGCATGTGTTTTAGTTTAGTTGCTTTTGTTGAGCCAGGTTGTTAATTTGCCTTGGGTCATTTGGCCCAAGATTGTTAGGTGGCTCAGGTCATTTGTTTTACTTTAGCTTAGTTTTACTTAAGTTTTAGTTTGCTTTGGTTAGTCGTTGCTTAGTTTAGGTGTCCTAAGTGGGGGCCTTTGTTTGTGAGAAAGGCATTTGTGTTGTCTTCGGTACACGCTGGCACAATTTGAATCTTATGTTCGGTCCATTTCCTAGATAATTATTTTTGAAGTTCTTTAGGCTCCAAGGTTATCCCTCTGAGTTTCATTATTTGGTTAGGACTTGTACTTGACTCAGAAGAGAATCACCTATTGTGTCATGACACTGAAACTTTTGATTACTATATTTCATGCACTTAAATCAATTGCTCTATGTCATTGTGGTTTCTTAGGTGAAGTCGTGGCAAGTGAAAAATCTTAAATCCTTCTTCAGTGCCATCGTAATTCTCAAACTCATGTAAGCTTCAATGCTTATGAGCCAAAGTACGAAAATATGTGAAAATAAAGGTAGTATCAAAATAAAGAAAACATGAGAAAGAAAAGAGAAAAATCAAGAAGAAAAGAAAAATAAAGTGAAATGAAATATCAAAGTATTTGGCTTTGGGAACATGCTAGTAACTCCATCGGGACTATGGATGCCTGGATGGCAATGGAGCAATATTCGTGAGATTACGACGATAACCTCGTCGGTGTTGATTTTATTGTAGCTGTGGTGGGAATCCACAAGCCTACTTAAATAACACAAAGCTTGTGATCATATTGATAATATAATATTATTAATTGTGATATAATAATTATATTGATAGGCATTATAATTATTATATTGGGATAATATTTGTGATAATATAATTATTATGACATAATAATTATATTATTATTATTATTATTGAGGTTATATAATATAATAATATAATTATAATTATCTTATATTATTGAAGATTATATTATATTACTATGATACAATAATATAATAATATAATTATGTTATATAATAACTTAATATAATTATTGGGCCAAAAGTGGTGACCCCTAGTGAAGGGACACCACCAACATATATATAATTGAATTGATGAACACATATAATCAACGAATAGACAATATGTGTGTGTGCACCCAATTAACATATCTTGTTGGTTACATCTTTGATCATCAAAATTCAACATGGTATCAGAGCGAGGTTCCGAAACTTGATCAGAGATGTAAGTTTCCTTCATAGCATCGAAAGAAAGCTGGCAATAGATGTGAGCATCGTGGATGGGCGAAGTGTCTGAAGGCACACTGGAGAACGAAAAACACTCAGAAATCTTGACCATGCTTGGGCGAAACACCACATGGCCAAGCAACCCAGTATCGTAGAAGGATGACCCAATATCAGACAGAGTTAATGATCTTGCTGGGGACATTTGTATGTTTCATTATCAGTATGGATATGGGTTATTTCATTCGTGAATGAGAGTTTACAAATTCTGGAGGTTCTCCATTATTGTTGTTGCCTACGCATTTGTAATATATTCACAGAGTTGGCTCATCTCTCCCATTACTGGCATCGCTACATTTATTGGGGGTGTTTAGAGAAGAAAAGGAAGTCGCTTCCACATTCATTCCATCTGGAACTCTGTTATCGATCGATACTTCCTGTTGGTGTCGTGATGATGCATATATTCCGATAACAGATGAATAGCACTTGTATTCACCTGGGTCGAGCTCATCTAGGAATGTCGTCATTGCCTTGTTTTTTGACGTGAAGGATGTATCTGTTAAAGATTGGGAGTTTAACGTAGCCTCTGTGACTTTTATTTTGGGCAAGTCTTCATGAATATGGTGGTCAAAGATAGATGACAATAGTGGGTTAGGGAATAAACATACAGTGACATTGATATGGTTACAGGTATGAGAATTGACCAAGAAATTAGTGCTAAACCAAAATCAACGACTCTATTAAGAAGGGAATTTAGAAGCAGTTGTGGATATCATTGTCCCTCATATGCAGTGATCATAGTGGATATTGGTTGTTGCAAGGCAAAGGAATCGTTAATGACAAATAATATTCATATGGCATCAGTGGATATCGATTGTATTGCAGAGGAGGCCAGAAAACTATTTATATTTGTTTCTTACATGGCAGAGCTACAGTCAGGTTCATTGAGATCTTGTGACTGTAATTCCAAGATGATGTATGTCTGTCATTTCATAGAGTCGATCAACGCCTATGTTAGAAGCGACTATTTGCCACTCCACATATTAAAGTTGAAGGGTGTAGTTGTCTGCTGATGTTTATTCTACTCTATTAGAAGATGCCCAAATTTATCCTATAATTCCTTGGCAGGAAAATGAAAGCTTCTTAGATTGTAAGAGAAAATAAGTGTTGTATAACAATGGGCTTCAAATCTGCAATCTTCTTGAGTCGACTTGTTGTGTGGCTCATATGCACTATAATTGGCACATGATATCTTTCAATTTTATGGTTTGATGATCGTCCTTCAATGCCATCAATTGAAGATCTGTGCAAGAGGCGATAGTGCTTTGTGGTGGATTCACTACTGGCTTTCTTGTTTAGCCTAAACCTACAGAAGTTATTGGAGGCTCGCATACACATAGATATATTGATGGTGGTCGTGTATTCTATTAAACATCATGTTGGCTTCTTCTTCGCCGGTGAACATTTGTGATTTCGTTGTTGAACGTGGCTATCTTTGTTCCATTATGTTCAGGCTCATTAATTCATGAGTGATCTTCTTTGGACCCGTTCCTTTTGGTGCAATAATTGGCAGTCCACCGGTGTCGGGTCCTATAGATCTCGTTGTCACATCTAGTGCCCTTGTAGACAATGACAAGCATAACAGAAGAAGTGCAGAAGTCACAGTTGCAAAGGATAGTAATTTAAATCGACAGAATAGTATCCTATTAGGAATGAATTTGAATACTATTTCCACTTCAAATAAAGGAGAAATTGTGAATGTAGGTGATTCAAATGCAACTGATAGTAATGCTACATTAGCTTCTGTTGTTGGTTTTGAGCACAAGGTCTACAAAAAGGAATCAAGTTCTGTGAATGTCCTTGCATCGGCTGCAACTATCATGGACTACAAGGCAACTACAAATATGATACCAACAGCAGCAACCTTGGACGAGGAGGTCTGAAGGTTGATGCAAATACTTGGAGATCCAGAGGGAGTCTGACAAACTAACAGAGGCAACCTTGGATGAGGAGGTCAGGAGGTTGATGCAAGTACTTGGAGCTTCAGAGGGAGCAGCTAGAGGATTTGCTTCAGTTAACTTCCAAGGATCTTGGTCATATTGGTTCAGAGGGAGTGGACCATGTCTAGATGGTCTCTCTAGTGATTAGGAAATTGTAACAGTTAGAGGAATCTATGATTTACGAGATAGAGTTCCATGTGATATCCCTGGATGGATGGATACTTGGTGAGCTTGGGATTCACCAAGAGTGATGCAGACTCCAACCTTGTATTTCATGAAAGGTAAGGCATGCGGAGATCAAGCGGAAAGGTATGTTATTAAATTGAGATATATTAGTACAGATGAACAAACTACAGATACCCTCACCAAGCCTCTCTCTAGAATAAATTTTGCATACTTTTGAGGTAAGCTTGGTATGGTAGAAAATGTAGCCCTAGCTGAGATTGAGTCTCAGCAATATTGATTTGTTTTCAATAGTACGAATATATTCCCTAAGATGTTTAATGTATAATCTGATATGGTTCATGATTATCGTCATGTGTGTGGCTCCATGACTTCATTGGTTCAGTGCTTGATGGGCCCCTGTGAACATCATTGGGAGGTGACGATCTCTCAATGATGAACACTTGTATATGTGATCTTTATTGTAAGGTGACGATCTTATAATATTGATTTTACCATCATGATGGATATCATGAGACGTGATATATGTGGATATGTCATGATGTTTGATATCTCTTGAAGTAATATTTGCTGATGGTGGATATCATGAGACATGATATCCGTGGATAATCCATGATGTTTGATATTACATAAAGAGATATTCATGGTGGATATTATGTGACGTAATATCCCTGGACATGCCATGAAGTAATATCTTTAAATGCCATAATGGTGAATATCATGAGACGTGATATCTGTGGACAAGCCATAATGGTGGATATTACATTATGTGGTTATGGTGGATATCATGTGACGTGATATCTGTGGATATGCCATAACCTCTGATATCACAGTGAGGTGATATCTTTCTCTCACACAATAAATGGAGCTATTGTGTTTACTATAAGGTGTAATTACTTATTGAAGATGTCAAGTAGGATTCCTCTCTAGCTAAGAGGGAGTGTTGATTTTATTGTAGCTGTGGTCAGAATCCACAGGCCTACTTAAATAACACAAAGATTGTGATTATAATGATAATATAATATTATTAATTGTGATAATTATTGTGATATAATAATTATATTGATAGGCATTATAATTATTATATTGGGATAATATTTGTGATAATATAATTATTATGACATAATAATTATATTATTATTATTATTATTGAGTTTATATAATATAATAATATAATTATAATTATCTTATATTATTGAAGATTATATTATATTACTATGATACAATAATATAAATATGTTGTATAATAACATTATATAATTATTGGGCCAAAAGTGGTGACCCCTAGTGAAGGGACACCACCAACATATATATAATTGAATTAATGAACACATATAATCAATGAATAGACAATGTGTGTGGGCACCCAATTAACATATCTGATTGCTTACATCTCTGATCATCAAAATTCAACAGTCGGGGCTATGGATGCTCACTAGGAGCGAGGCTCTATCCAAGATGCTTTTGAAGTTTGGATCACTCATATAGCTAGTCACGGTAAATTCTAAGGGTCGCATTGTTCTTGTGAGTTGGAATGAATACATTTGCACACACCTAGATAATCAAAGACTAAGTGCCTTGATCCAATTTGGGATTCTTCTTCCCTTTTAAGTATATCGCCTAGTCATTTGATACGTTGTGTTCAATTTTTCGGAGGTTCTAGGTATGGATTGAGTCTTAATCTTTTGAAATATTCAAGAAGATTTATTCAAATTGGCACTAGATGTTGTGACGTAATCACACATTGCCCCATTGCAAATGGGGACCTGTTGTGACCAAATCATACATCACCCCATTCCAAATGGGACCCCCTACTTTTTAGGTACTCTTGGTCATTTGGTTTTGATTCTTTGGGTCTTTTCGTGGCAATCCTTTCAGTCTCCTCGGTTTGCAAGTGTTTTGGCGAAGTTTGATCAAGTCTGCAAGTCGGTTGAGCGAATTTGGCTAAGTTTGGAACTATTTTTGTCTATTTTAGGGTTTTGCCCTTCAAATTTAGGTTTGAGGTCTTTTCTTTAGAGTTTTGGAAAAAACTGAACATCGCATTGAAGTTAGAGCCATTCAAGAAAACTACCAGTGAAATATGAGCAAATTCTAAGGACTTACTATTTTTTAGTAAGTTCCATTGCGTCCTGGATTTTCTTTATTTGGCCAAAAATCAAACTTACTATTTTTAGCAGTTTCTATTTTTAGTAAGTGTTACCCTGTCCTAGTTTGCCCAGATATGATATCTTGGCAGGTTCCCCTTAGGTAATGGTCTCGACACTGAAGGCAGAGCATTCTTGAAAATCTGTCTAAATTCAGGAAAGTTGATAAAGCAGGCAGGTGATCAGAAAATGGGTAAATGTGGAGTTCTTTCCTTAAGTGGAAAAAGCATGAAAAATCTTCTATGGCAAAAAAATCTACTTCATTCCAGAAATGGTATTTAAATTTGGAAAAGATGAAAAAATAAACAAATCTGGAAGGAATTTCCAAGTTGGGCAGATGCACTTCAAATCATGGCCAAGATTGAAAATCCTTCGCCATGCTTAAGGAGCGCTCTAGGAATGGACATGGGCACCAAATCATGGTTGTGGAGGAATGCCTTGAAAAATACAAAATCCTCCAAGTGCAAATAGCGCCCAAGCAAAGGTGAAGAGCGTCAAACAAGAGGTGTGTAGGAATTTTCCTCCAAGACAAATTCCTTCACCTAGTGAAAATCCACTCAGTCAGAGGTGAGGAGCTCTAAATAGGGGTAGTGAAGGAAAAACAAAGCAAGTGTTAAATTCCTCCACAAGGTCCAAATGGTGCCCAAGTTGAGGAAGGGAGCGCTAGACAAGGGTTATGGAGGAATTTTCCTCCCAAACACATTCCTACAGGACATGTTTCTACCACCCAAGTTGGAGTTATGGTGCCAAATCAAGTAGGTGAAGGAATTCAATTCCAAAGGCAAATATCCAATGCGTGGTGAAATTGGCACCCAAGATAATGATATAGCGCTAGGAAAGGGTAGCGAAGGAGTTTTCTCCTTCAAGACAGATTCCTCCATCACATGGAAAATGTGCTCCAGGAATGTGGACGGGCACCAAAATAGGGTAAGGAAGGAATTTTCCTTCCAAAGACAGATTCCTCCATAGGGTTAAGACAATGCTCAAGGTCAGGGATGGAGCGCTAGAAAGTGGTGTTGGAGGAATTTTCCTCCATAACATGAATTCCTTTCCAAGAGGAAGAATGATGCCCAAGGATAAAACTGAGAATGGAATTCTTGGCAAGAGAAATAATTCAAGTAGTCAAAATTCCAGTAGAGATGGAGAAATTCCAAGGCAAGGTAAAAAATTGGCCAAGAGAGAATTTTCTCTCCTGAATTCCAGAACTGAGAATAAAAAAAAAAAAATCCTAAAAAATAGGAAAGGTGATGAATTGATCACAAATCTCCCTCAAAACAAGATGAACTCAAAAATACGAAAAAATTCTTCCTAGATAAAAATTTCTCTCCAAGAATTTTCTCTCCCCAAAAATCCAGACGAACAAGATTTCTTTCCAAGTGGACAAAATCGACAAAATTCCTTAAGGAAAGGAAAATCTTTCAAAATATCCTTTTTGAATGCAAAATGAAAAGATTTTCACAATCAGTGAGTTGGTGAAATGCAAAGGGAATATTCTGCATTTATGACACAACTTAAGAAATTATGAAAATTTCCATTTTCGAACTCAATGTTAATGGCGGGACCTATTTGCATGGCGAGTTGTCAAGGGAAACATGACACATTTTAAATGCAATTGCTAAGTTTAATCTCTCGCCAACTTAGCAACCTAGTAAGGGAATTCTATTGAAACGATGGATTGGAATTCATTTCTCAAGCAGGTGTTTTGAGAAATTTGAAGTTAGAGAGAGGTGGAGAAAAATCAGAAGCGAAGGATTTATTTGTTTCTAAGTTCTTGTTCGCGAAGGTTCTATTTTATTCCGAATTGGGAATTCACAAGTTGGAATTCTTTCCTCATCAATTTATTAAATTCCTTATGATGGTTTTAATGTTAATTTATTTTGTTTTGTAGGAATGGTGTAATCCAGCAAGGCTACGGCTACTTCCTGGCAAGCATAGATGAAGAACGAGATCAAAGGATTCCTTCCAAAGTCCAAGATTATTTGAAAGTGGAAGGAAATCAGCAACACCAGCTTAGGAACTTTCCAGTTGGGAGCGTTCTAGAAAAAAAATTTTGGAACTACGGGATGCACTCCGTCAGCCCTTTACATCAAGTTTGTCAAGAGTGGAATTGTCTCAGTGGCTGGCTTTCCTCCAGCCATTCAATGCCTAGAGCTAATTTTGGAGTGCACAAAGCATTATTATCCTAAAAAAGAGCAATTTTGACATTAGGTGGCAAGCTTTTGGCTAACTTGACCGCTGAAGCTATTGGAGAGACATTCAGGATTCCAGCATACCAATCCATGACTTACAAAATCAAGGATAGAGCTGCAATGATATATGATGTTGGTGTGGAAAGATGTGTAGATATAATCCAGAAAGTTTGGATGCAGAAGTCAAGGCCACATTTCCAATATGCCCAAACCAATCACTAGTTTCGACTTCAAGCAGGAGTATGCTGACCTTGTGATGATGTTAGGTAGGATTATGGGATGTCCACATGCCTTCATGTTTGAAACATGGATGCTTTTCTTCATCAGCGAAGTAATGGAAGGCAATGGAATAGTAGATTGGGCAAGATTGATCAGCACCTTCATGTGGACCTTTCAACACCTAGCCAAATTTTGGCCATCTCCATGCTCGGACGAACTTTGCCTGTGGATTTGCCTTCAATTCTGAATTTGGCTTGTGCTAAGTAGGACAAAATCCATCCTTGGACAAGGATTTATTAATTTTCTCTTTACTTTTCCTCTTTATTCTTCTTTATTCTTCCTACTTCCTTTCCAACACAATCAAAATTTGACTCTTTTGTTGTGGAAAACTCCACACTTAGCCATTTTTTTGTATTTTCTTCCTTGTTTTCCCTTGGCAAATTTCAACATTTGGGTCGGACTTTGGAAATTCCTTTCCTTGCTTCAAAAAAATTCCACTTGTTGTCTTTGAAAATATTCCCTCATTGAACTTGGGAGAGAGAGTTCTTTCAACTTCCAAACTTAAGAAAGAATAAGAATGAAAATGACAAGTTGAAATTGATATAAGTTTGAGAAGTTTGATCTTTTCAGCATCTTTACATTCTTTCATAGATTCATCGAACCTAGTCTCCTTCTCATCTTCCTCAAAATGGCAACTCAATCCCTTCAAAAGAAAGTTTCTATTTTTGCATCGTAGCACAACTTCACACTTAGCCAACTTGTCCATGTGTTGGCAAGGAATTTTCTAGATTCTTCACGTGTTTTAAGAAATTTCTCTAAGTGTTGGGCAAATTTCCTTGACTTCCAAACCTGGTCAAATCTTCATTCATGGCAGCCTTTGCCATGTGTTGTGCCATTTCACATTTCTTTTTGGCAGATTTTCTACCCTTTCATCATGCCAATTTTATCGAAGTGTCAAGGCGGCCATCCTTCTATTATGCTTGAGCGGACTTCCTCATTGGCAAGCCAATTCTTGTTTGGGAAGTGGAGGAGTTGATGATTGTCCAGCCATGTCTTGGCGGACTTGATCTTTGTTTAGATGTTTTATCAAATGCCAAGGCGGACTTTGTTGTGGCTTGGACATTGTTTATAGCGGACCAGCATTGGCAAGCCATTTTGATCAAGTGTTGGGCGGACTTTAGCATCAGCAAGCTGCTTTCCTTTATGCCTAGGTAGGACTTCACTTAGTTTATGCCATCTTGGGTGGAGTTGCTGGCTGCTTGGACAATCTCTTGGAAGGAGTGGACTTCATTTAGCTTATGTCATTTTTTCTCTTTGCAGGTTGGACTTTGGATGTGTGGTGCCATGCTTGAGCAGACTTTACCCCTTGTCATGCCAATCTTCTACCTTCTCTTGGCGGACTTTGCCTTGTTTCATGCCAAACTTGCTTCATGCTTGGCAGACTTTATGTGTTTCCGTGCCATTTCTAACCCTTTGGCGGACTTGATGTGTTTTTATGCAAGGTGGACTTTGCACTTTAAGCCATTTTGCATCATTCCTTCGGCGGAGTTGGCACTTGTCTTGGGATTTTTCCTTGACACTTACACAAATTTTCAAATTTTATTTTTTTCCATGACACAACCAAATTTTCAAATTTTTTCTCCCCTTGGGCAGATTTGCTACTTGGACAAGGAATTTTCCTCATGGCAGACTTGGAGATGTCTTGGACATTTTCAACATATGGCATTGCAGAATTTGCCATTCTTAAGACACGTCCAACTTTGCCATGGCAGATTTCATATTGGCCTGAGAAATGGCCATCTCCATTTAGAAATTTTTCACGCCATGAGCACTTAGATGATTTTTCAATGATTTTTGACCTTAGAGGAGTCAATTTTTTATTACGAAGACAAGAAACCCATTGCCTTGACCTGAGTGACCCAATCCTAGGTCAACTTTCAAAAAAGCTGAAAAAAGCAAAAAATGTAGGCGAAAAAGCTGCTTCCCAGATTGGTTCCAAAGTGCCAAAAATAAAAAAGCAAAAAAGCAGAATCGCACAAAAATAGGAAGGTGTCAAAATTGGCCCTCAACAGTTGCATTTTTTCGTCCTTTGGGCCTTCTAAGCACTTTGATGGTGTCCAAACAATGTTCTGATGATTGACTCCTTGATTGATTTGGATGGCCAATTAAAAACTCTTAACTCATTGTAAAAAAATTTGGTGAGTAGCAGTTGCGACACCAAGGCAAAACCCTAAAAAGCAAAAACAAGGGGGGTCCCCATTTGCAATGGGGCAATGTGTGAAAAGGTCACAACAAGTTCAAGCACAATTTCCACCCGGAGTACTATTGGGCGAATTCCAAGGACGATCTTGAAATCAGGAAAAGGATGTTCTCTAGGTTGTCTCTTCACATGATCAGACTTTACGAAATAATTCAGGTGTCGGATCAAATCAGGGAGGATGGGAATCTAGTTCAACCGGAATTTGAAAATTTGAAGGATAGGCCCATTCAGGCTCCGGATTGGTTGGAACCAGAAATTGATGATTTGGATGTTTTGACTAGACTAGTCCAAAAATTCACCAGACATTGGATTGATCAGCACATCGCAAAGTTGAAGGCAGGAAATGTTCGCTTGAGTTACCAATTGATGGGAAACATGGATTCCCATAGTAAAGACACAAAGGGGTCATCACAAGCTCAAACTAAAGAGGGAGAAATTCCGTAGGGGGGAGTCGGGCAAAGTAAAGAGAAGAATGTTCCTAAGAAGGCACGAACAAAGAAGAGAAAGGAAGCCCAGCTGGAAGAGCCTCGACAAATAGGGCTAAGGGTAGAGGAGGCATAGTAGCCAGCTAGTTCCTCTAGTGTGCAAAAAGTTGAGATGTTTGCACAAGAAGTTACAAGGAGTTAGCCTCAAGACAATGTTCTTGATAATGTGCAAGCATGGGATATGCTCAGCATCAGTGCTTCTCGCAGAACTGTTCAACTAGAAATTCAAAGGCAAGAACTTCCTCCCAATCTAAAGCAGCAGGAGCAAGATGGTTTCGTAGAGACAATTCTGGAAGACTTGGAGGAAGTTTTGCAGGAGCAAGTGCCCATGGAAGTTCAAGACCAGCCAGCATGTTCTAGATTGGCTGAGAGAAAGAATGAGAAAAGAGCTAGAGGAAGAAATGGATCTTGCAAAGGAATTGGGAAGACTTCTGAGCAGAATGGACAAACCAACAGAGAAGAAAGCAACCAGGAAGTTTTCAAAGATTACAAGAGACAAATCGGGATCCAAAACGTTACATTTGGTTGAGCCTAGGATAGATAAGGATAGAAGTGAGATCACGCCCAAAGAATATGTAATCAAAAAAGTCAATTTAGGGCATGTTTCCACAGCATAGGTGGTGGATGATTTTGATGAATCTTCCTTGGCAATGAAGGAACAAATGAAGAAGATGAAAGAAAATATTAAGAGGCTAAAGGGTGAAAATAGGGCTTTATGTGAATATGTGCGGAGTTTTAAACATCCACTCAAAGAGAAAGATCCATTCTTTGTACTTCCCTCCTCTCTTCTTAAGGAATCTATTGATGGTGCTGAAGAAGTCAGGAAAAGAGCTCAGTGCTCTAAGGAGTGGGTGGAGGATGTCTTCTCCTCGGCTAGGAAATTTATTGAAGACTTAGCTCAAATCCAATGGAGAATTCAAGTTATCTGGAACAGGTTGGAAACAACGGATAGTTCATGGTAGTATGTGCACATTTATTAGGACTTGACCATTCCGCAACTTAGAGCATTAATGAGAATTCCTAGGCAGACGTTGATAAATGGGAAGGTTGTTTAGGAAAGTGAAGTTTATGACTTCGCATGGTGGTTTTATGCCATCTGCACTGGAAAGGAGTCTTTTGAAAGGTTCAACAAGGAGTCTACATCTTTGAGGGACTCAATTAGGAAAATACAAGAAGTCCTCAATGCAGTTGAGGCATTATTTGCTAGAAGGCTGATTGAGGATGAGTTGACAGTTGACTTTTTGAAGGGCATGTTGCATGAATATTTCTTTGTGGAATCATTTTCTAAGGCACACCTAGAAAATGTTTCCCTGTGCAGAGGATGTTTCCTTGTTGGAAGACTCAGGAGGCAGCAGTAGAGTGGGAGAAGTTTTTCTCTAAGTGCGAAGAAGATATTTCTTTGCTAGAATTCCAAATGGAGAATGTGCCAAGTGTCTCCATAGGAGAATCGAAGATTGTCGTTGCTAGATTCATTGCGTTTGCCATTAATGAGCGAGATAGTGGTCATCCATTTCTTGACAAGAATCCTTTGAGCACATAAGGGAGTGGCGCATTCATTGCTGGAATATTCGACCAAGTGGTGGAAAATGCATGGCAGCCATCATACTTAATGGGATAGTCGAACATCTTTTGCATGTGGCCGATTTAGGAAGTGATGGTGCATTTATTGCACAATGGTAAATTTATTGCATGATGGAGCATTTATTTCACATTAGGCAAACTTGAAAGACAGTGGTGCATTTAATGCACAATGGACACCATTTTTAGTATAAAGGAATTAATTGATAATGGGCATGTTTTCCCCCGAGGGGTGTGTGTTTCAATAGTGTATAACAATACATAAATTTAGTAAATATGACAACATACAACAATGCAAGTAAACAAAAGAACTCAGATGTATGTATTCATTAATGTCAAATGCCAGTACATTCACAACATCACTTTGTTCCACAATAACTTCTCCCTGAAATAGGAAACCAAGTACATATATATAAGTGTCGGTGTAGGTTGTCCGATGCCAACTGCCGACAACCGTCACGTAACCATCAACCCTTAAAACTCGTAACGTTTTAATTACAGTATGACATAATTACCCGACAACATCATCCCCCCCAACAAAGAAGGTCGTCTCTTGACGACATACAACAAAATGGGAAATGACACGAAGACCAAACATGAAAATCAAAGTTGACGGGGCACAGATGGCATCCCTGATGAAGAAGGGGCCGGTGTTGCTGCTGCTGCCAACTGCTCCCTCAGCTGGTGAACCTGTTGTGTCCTATGCTGGAGATCTCACTTAGCTACCAATTGCCTCTCCTTGGATCGTTTCACCATAAAAAGTGCTTCCATTAGCTCCTTCTATTTCCCATCCAACGCCTCTAAAGTAGATGTGAGATGGGTCTCAAGGGCTGCCTGTTTTGCTACCTCATGTGCACGCCCCGCCGTCTCCCGAACACCTCAGCAACTTGAGCTGCTGTAAAAGAACTGGTGGTGGCAAAGAAATGAGCAAACTTTGTGAGTCTGTCCACCACCACATAGACACTGTCCTTCCCTTGAGCCCGAGGCAACCCAGTGATGAAATCCATGGAAATACTTTCCCATTTTTGATCGGGAATAGGCAAGGGTTGTAACAAACATGCTGGTAGAGTGTGCTCATCTTTGTTTTTCTGACATGTATGACATTCCTTAATGTACTTCAAAACATCATTTATAAGTCCCTTCCAAGAAAATCTCTCTCAGATCTGCCTGTATGTTTTGAAATAACCTTGGTGACCAGTGAGGGGGATGTCATGGAAAGTCTTCAAAATCCTCTCTTTTAACTTAGATTCAGCCACTATGAAGATTCTTCCCTTGTACAGTATCAATCCCTCAACCAATTTGTACCTTTCATCATGAAAAGTACCTTCTATAAGGCTGGTTGCAAACTGATTTTTTCATAATCAACAAGCAACAATTCTCTCCAATCAACAGTAAGCTCGCACAGTGATTTTAAATGGGATCTTCTGGATAAGGCATCCGCCACAACATTGTTTTTACCCTTAACATACTCAATATCGAAATCGTAAGCCTGCAACTTACTCACCCACTTTTGTTGTCTTTCATTCAAATCTTTCTGATGCATGAAGTGTTTAAGACTGTTATGATCAGTTTTAACAATGAATTTACTCCCCACTAGATACTGCTTGAACTTCGCAAGGGCATTCATTATGGCAAGCATTTCCTTGTCATAAATTGAGTACAACCTCTCAGGTCCTCTCAATTTCTTGCCCTCGACGACTACAGGATGCTTATCTTGCATGAGGATTGCACCAACACCTTCCCCCAGATGCATCACACTGCAGCTCAAAAGGCTTGGTGAAATCAAGCAAAGCCAAAACAGGGCAAGAACTCATGATCCCCTTAAACCACTCAAACACTGTCTGTGCCTTTTCGGACCATTCAAAAGCTCCTTTCTTCGTAAGATCTGTGATGGAGGCAGCCAACTGAGAATATCCCTTCACAAACCTCCGGTAAAACCCACACAAACCCAAAAATCCCTTCAAATGTGTTATGTTTTCGAGAGGAGGCCAATCAATGATGGCTCTAATCTTTTCAGGATCCACCTTTACACCACCTACACTGATAATGTGACCAAGGTAGAGCAACTCTTCCATCCCAAACTTACATTTGGACTCCTTGGCAAACAGGGATTCGGATTCTAATATGCTTAACACCTCATCCAACTGTTGTAAGTGTTCTTCCCAAGATTTGTTGAATATGAGTATGTCATCAAAGAATATCAAAGCAAACTTCCTTAGCTGTTCTTGGAAGATTTTGTTCATACATGACTGAAAGGTAGCAGGTGCATTAGTCAAGCCAAAGGGCATGACTAGGAACTCAAAATGCCCAAACTGGCATCTGAAAGCGGTCTTCTCCACATCTAAAGCTCTCATTCTAATTTGATGATACCTCAACCTGAGGTCAATCTTGGAGAAGAACACTGCACCATGTAGCTCATCAATGAGCTCATCAATTCTTGGAATAGGATACCCATTCTTGATGGTTTTTTGATTCAGGGCTCTGTAATCCACGCACATGTGCATGGTCGCATCCTTCTTTCTCACCAAAACAATAGTCGCAGCAAAGGGGCTTTTGCTAGGCCGTATGTAACCCATGTCAAGAAATTCCTGAATGGCTTTCTCAATCTCATCCTTCTGCTTCTTAGGATACTGGTAAGGAGTAGTCATAACTGGCTGGGCTCCTTCTTCAAGCTCAACGATGTGTTCAGCGCCTCTCTTAGGGGGTCTGCCAGGAGGTGGGTTTTCAAACACCTTACTTCTCTTTGTTATCAAGGTTTGAATGTCTTCATAATAATCTCGATTCTCTTTGTGTGGTTCTGAGGGCATGACCATGACCTTACTTCTATCCGTGATCATTGCTTGAACGTCGGAGGAATAGCTGCCCTTGTCTACCAATGGATTTGAAGGCATTATCAAACACTCTGCTGCCCAGTCCACCTGATTATGGCGGACCAGCCTTTCCATCCTTTTCAAAGATACCACTTTAAGTCCACCATGTGACATTCCCCTCAATACTACTTTCTTCCCCTCAGATATGAATTTCAGCTCGATGGTTTGTAAGTTTAGTGTGATCTCACCAAGAGATCTCAGCCATTGAATCTCGAGGACTACATCATCAATCCCACCAATGCTCACCACAAAGAAATCATCTCTGATTTCATGATTTCCCAACTTCAGAGACATGTTAGAAATCATTCGGTTGCAGGATATAGTGGAGCCATATGCTACCATGACTTTGAAGCCCTCAACTTCCTCTGCCACTAGTCCCCTTTAGCAACAATCCTCTCATCAATGAAGTTGTGTGTTGCTCCTATGTCAATGAGAGCAATGACACGATGCTCTCCAATCACACCCCAAACTCTAAAGGACTCATTTTTGTGAATGCTCGAGAGTTGAGCAACCACTCCTCTATCTTCTAACCCAATTTCAGGCCCTTCAGGAGCCTCTTCATACTCGCTGTCCTCAACTTCAGTTTGTTGTTCTGAAATTTCAGAATCTGATCCATCCGTAGAATAGCACTCCATCTAATGCAAATTGCCCTTTCCATGACACTTATGCCCGGGGGCCCAAGGTTCTTTGCAAGAATAACAAAGATTCTTCCTCCGGAGATCTTGACGAAGCTTATCATCCATACGCGGAGGGAACCTCTTGCTCTGATTTGTGAACTTCTTATCCTTTCTGAAAGGAAAAGGCTTTGACTGAATTTTATTCCTTGAGGCTGCCAACTCCATGCTTCGAGATTTCTTAATAGCTTCTGCTAAGGTGGGCCGATCAAATGCTTTAACCCAACCTTTCAAAGGTTCCTCAAGTCCTTCAGTGAAAAGGACAACTAACCGCTTCTCAAAGATGCTACTTACCATAACTGACAGATTTTGGAATTCAGTTAAGTAAGTGTCCAATGAACCTTGCTGCTTGAGTTGTGCAAGTTCTCTAAACTTCACCTCTGGATCCTTGGTGTCGAATCTCTCAATTAGCTTTGTTGGTGAAATCAGCATAGGTGGTGATTAAGTTATGACCAAGGGTGACCAACCCATGGTACCACCATTCGTGGGCCGCTCCATCCAAGTGCAAGGTAGCAAACTTGATGGCATCTTCTTCTGACATAGGCCTCAAGGACAAGTAATTGTCCAACTTCTGCACCCCTGCTCTAGCTGTGCTCTTAGCGCTTCCATCATAGTGTGCTAAAGTCACTCTTCCAAGAGCTTGCTGATAATCTCTTGGGGCAGCAAACTCATAGTCATTCTTCCTTCCTCTCTTCATTTTCTGATTCTTAAACTGATCCAGAGTTAGGATATCTCGGATCTCACTAGGGAGAGAAGCATACTCCATGTAGCTGTTTATTATTTCATCAGCTATATGTATTTCTGTTTTCAGCTTGTTGTACTTCTCTTGGCAAAAATACAGGTTGTAAAGGTCTTGGGGCTGAACCTCCATTGTTACTCCCATTTCCATTGCCTACAGGAGCATAAGAAGTGCTGGCTTTCGGTCCATTGTTGGGTTGGTTAGGGGTCCCAACAACGTTCTGGTTAAGTTTGGCCAGCAGTAGAGACATCATGTCCATCATGGCATTGAATTGCCTCTCAGCCTTCTTATCAGGTGCCTCATTCTATTTTGTGGTCTTGTCTGCCATTGAATCCACTGAGTCTGAAGAATCTTAATCCTTCCCTCTGTTCCTCAGTACTTCTGAAAATGTGTCCTCTTCTGGCACTATCGGAATCTGAAACTGCTGTCTCTTCTGTTCTCGGTTGTAGTATCTGACGTCTCTGTCACTCATGGAGACTTCTGAACCCACTGAAACTCACAGGCTGGCAGGAAAACCAGCTTTGATACCACTGTAATATCCCAGTTATTTTTTGTTTGTTTTTACGCCAATAATAATCATCCACAAATAGATAACCCGTTAAGGTTAGAAAGCATAAATTGAAAACTTGCTGGAAAATGCAACCCTTCCACTTTTTGATCAGCAAGTGCCCAATGTGGGAAGGTGAGAGCATATGGTGTTGATGGGATCGTTAGCTTCAAATTATTGAAAATAATACAATGCTTGGGCGGCAAGCCAGCCCCTTCCGCTTATCCAACGGGAATGCAAGAAACTTGGCGGTGAACCAGCCAAGAGAGACACATAAAGGCACAAATCACTCAATCGCAATATTTCAGCGAGAGGACTGAAATTACAAAACAATCTCAAGTCGACCGCTTATGCAGCGAGAGGACCATTACACTCAGACATCACTCGACCACTTATGCAGTGGGAGGACTGAATTACAATTTACTTGAAAATAGGCGGCAAGCCAGCCTCTTCCACTTTTCAGCGGGGTGAGAATTACAAATCAGAATTGGTTAGTAGTACTACTACTTAACCTTACAATAATAAAGATGATGTGAGAAGAGAGTAATGCTGAATATCCAAATAAGAACATGAAATTTCTGCTAACATCAAATCTGCAGGCTGGAATTGCAAAACCAGCAGCCTATGGAATCACTTAAATGCTCACAATTCTCTCAATACTTATCCAAAACACCCAAAATCAGTCCCAAACCAACACTAGGCTAGCAATGATGAAAACCAACCAAAGACAAGCTATCATAACTCCCTTATTTATTTGGCACGCATCCCAATGCACTTCAAAACCCCATGCCTAGCTAAGGAATTTCGATTTTAACTAATAAATTCAATGCTCAACCAAAGGTGCCACAAACTTATAGTGTAAATCGCTAGTAATAGGAAGGATGAATGAGCCAATAACCATAACAGTCAGTCACTCCAGTAGAGAGGTATGATCAAAATGTACTTCAGCCATACGCGAACCAGCAAATTCCAAAACCGCTCCAAACACCAAAAAGGACTAAGATACGCACTGAGAGTATGGTAGATTACAGCACACAACTAGTTACTATATTTCAAGTACGAAACCGGGAAGCACTAAGGAGCCGCACTCCGAAGCCTCAAAGTTCTGATGCCAATCCGGCAGTATAACAAAGCAAATTTTCAAGATGCCAAGAATGGGAGCCCAAGGCTCTTATTTATAACCTCAACATCACCAAATTCAAATGCAAATGCTTCAAATTCAACTTTCCCATTTGCATTTCATTACTTGTCATGTGGACCCCAAGGATGGTGCCATTCCTCAAGTCTAACCTCACGCCAAACAGCAAGGACCACAATTTTACTTAGCAAACACCTGAGATGAAATAAAATAATATCTCCATTAACAATTTGACGACCCCTTCTAGACATAAAATTCGCCTAGCACTTAGGAGATATTATGCGCCATTCCCAAAGCCAATAAATCAGTAGTAAAACTAATCAAATTAATTAAATATTAAACCTTAGGATAAAGAAATAATATTTAATTGTCACTTATGAATCCAATATTGATTATTGTCAAAACTAGGATGAAGCTGAGCTAGGAAGACCACTGAACTGTTGCAGGATCGGGACCCTGTCCATTGCCAAAAATAGAAATATGCCATACTGCCATTTACTAAAAATAGTAAGTCATGAACTACTACTCCGAAAAGCATGATCTTCACGCCCAGTGACAGAGCATGGAAAGCTCAGTAGGATAGTATCACCAAAATGGCCAACCCCTGACTTACAAAAAATAGTAAGTTCTCGCCTCATCAATGCTTGACCCTCATTCTTCATTCCACCTAGCCTATGGGTCTCAGGAATAGGCTAATGGACCACTGGAAGGACATCAACGAGAAGGGTACATTACAGTCCAATAAAAAATGAAGGGTTGTGAAGGGTCCCTCGTCTCCCTCGGTTTCCATACGTGCTTCTTCGGTGTCACCTGTGTGCGTACAACGTCGAGGAACAACCCAATGTCGTGAAATGGCATATAGAAAACCTTGTGTCGCAGCATCAAGAATTCGTGGATCCTGTCAGACAAAATTGTTGCCCAGTTATACACCGTCCCATTCCTCAGACCGTTCATCAGTGCAATAATGGGTACCGCCGTGTTAGATGCCCTGCTGGCTCCTGTAAGTATGCTCTTCATAACATCCAGCAGACACTACCAATCTCCTGGAACAATGTAGGACTTCTTCAACCCTCTGCCCTTGGGTGCCTTGATCGCAGCCCATTCTCGGTTTGAGAGATCACTTCAGCAAATTAACTGCAGCAGTTGTTCTTTCCTTTCTGGCGACATCTTCGTGGCATTCTTGTCTATTTTCTTGCCCTCGTCTGGGATGCCAAATACCCTAGCAAAATCATCGGGTGCAAAGGAGACGGTCACAGTGTTTTGCTAGTACGAGAAAGTAGATGCCTTGGTCGCACTGTCATATGTAGCCACCATCATCCGCAGACATGATTCGAAATCTCTAATGGCGAAGATTTGCATTTGAATTGCCCAATGTACCCATGCATTCTTGAGAGATTCTTTAATTGCATAATTATATGGAGTTTCCAGCCACCAAGTCCTGCACACATTTCTGCTCAATCCTTCAAATGTAATAGTGTCAAGTGTGATTGTCTTGGGCATTGCCTTCTTGGCTTTTCCTGTATCTGCTAACCCTGCAATTTTTACTCCTGACTGCAACACTCGCTTCCCCTTGTCCTTGGCTGCCATGCTTCCCTCTGCCATTTTCCTTGATTGTGACGATTGGTCTAATTGCTGTAACCGTTTTCTCCAGTCTAGCTTTCCTAATTTCTATTTTCCTAATTCCATTTGAATTATTTAAGTGTTGGCACCAATACGTTAATATTTTCAAATACAGTTTCTTCCCCCCCCCCCCCCCTTTTTTCTCTATCCGGCTATAGCGTACGACGTTGTACTTTCTCCTAGATTGTACGAAACCCTTGTCTTCATATTCAATTCCCTTAACTGACCACGTGTATGGATGTTTGTTCAACTGTACGGAATTCCTCTCTGGCACTAATAATAATGTACGACCCAATTTAATGCCTTCGTACGGTCTCAGTCCTTCGTCACCTTCTTGGCCGTACGGACCCTTCTTGTTGATTGTACGGATTATTTCTTTGGATGAATGCTTATGCTTGTTATTGTACGGATTTCAAGTACGGACTTCAGAAGATTGCCTGGTTGTATAGATTAGGCGTGGTCTCTTCTCCTATGTTGCCGTACGGATTTTTTTTTTTAATAATTTTTTAAAATTCCTTTTCTTTAAAAAAAATTCGGTCCGTATAAATCTTTTCCGTACGGATCCACATGCTCTAATTTCGTACGGTCGTATGACTGTACTTTTTTATTTTTTATTTTTAAAACAAAAGATTAAATAATTACCTCTTCAATTTGTCTGGCTAGGCCTCGCCTTCGAACGAATTGAATCATTCCACTACTACCTAAGGTGGTAAATCTTCAACTTTGACCCGTTTACCATCTCCTTTATCGGCTGGTCGGCCAATGTTGACAACTTAATTGCTCCATTCGTAGCTACTTCGCGGATTTTAAATGGCCCAGCCATTGGACCTTAAATTTCCTAGGCTTAATCTCATGCCGCCCATTATACTTCAACACCCACTATCCTAGATGAAATTCCATGCGTCGGATGTGCTTGTCATGCCAAAAAATTTCGTCTTTGTTGGGTGGCTTCAGTGGCCCATTGAGCCATCATTCTGCTTTCATCCAACTTGCCTAAAGCGTAAAGTTGTTCCCGCAGGCTTTCCATATCTCCTAGGTGATTCTCGATCGCGATCCTTAAACTCAGAACTATGAATTCTGCTGGCACAATAGCCTCCTGGTCATACATTAGTTGAAAGGGTGTCTGGCCCGTGGTGACTTTGTAGGTGGTCCTGTATGCCCATAGTACCAACGGTAGCTTCTCCTCCCAATCTTCTTGTTCAACTCCGCAAGACTTATAGATCACCGACACCAGTATTTTGTTAGTCGCCTTCGCCTGCCCATTGGCCCTCGGGTAGTACGGGCTTGACAAGGAATGAAAGATCTTGAATTCCGTCATGAGCGACTTGACCACATGATTCACAAAGTGCCCACTGTGATAACTTGTCAGCTGGATTGGGATGTCGTACCTTGTAATAATATGTTCATAAATGAACTTGGTTGTACTCAAAGCTGAGTTGTCCGGCAGTGCTAGCGCCTCAGCCCATTTCGTAAGGTATTATGTCGCCACCACAATGTAACGACATCTTCGTGTTCAACTGACATTTAGAGGTCCAATGAAATCCAGATCCCAGTGTTCAAGCAACTCCTGGGCATGTGATGGATTGAGGGGCATAAAGTCCCGCTTTAATGGTTTCTCTGCCCTCTAGCACGTATCACAGCCCACCACCCATTCCCGTGCATCATTATACAGTGTTGGCCACCATAGTCCGACCAGAAATACCTTGCGTGCGGTGGTGTCTAGACCCATGTGACCTCTGACGAGCCCTTTGTGTGCTTGCTGGAGTACTCCCGGAATCTCTTCTTCCATCACACACCTTCTGAGGACTTGGTCAGGTCCCATTTTATAGAGTAGCCCATTAATTAGCTGAAATGTCCTGCTTCTCAACACTAGCTTCCTTCTTTCACTCGGTAGCATTTTGACTAGGAACTGAGAGGTAGACAAGTATTCCCCAATGTTCGTATACCACGGTGGTAGTGCCGCGATTTGGAACAGATGTGCGTCAGGAAAATCGTCATTGACTTCCTTCGGCAGCTCTCCCGACGTAATCCGGGACAACTGATTAGCGATCACATGGCTCTTTCTTGGCCGTACAATTATTGTGAAAGTGAACTCCTGAAGGAGTAGTAGCCACCTGCTTATCTTGCCTTGGATAATGGGTTTATTTACCAGGTACATCAACGCCTGGTGATCCACATAGAAAGTGAAAGGTGTTGCTAGCAAGTAGTGCCGAAATTTTTGTATGGCATAGGCCATTTTGAGGGCTTCCCTCTCAGTGGTACTGTAGTTCTTCTCGGCTTTCGGCATCAACTGATTGGCAAAATAGATGGGATGATCCAACCCATGTCCCCCTTCTTGTACTAGTGTAGCCCCAATGGCATAGTTCAAGGCATCCATGTGTACGTGGAATCCTCGGTCCTAGTTTGGATAGGCCAGAATGGGTGCTGCCACTAGTCTCCTCTTGAGTTCCTTGAATGCTTCCCCTTGTGCCGGTCACGATATGTACGGTTCGCCCTTCTTGTCAATTTGACCAGTGGGAATGAAAGTTGGGCAAAGTTCTTGATGAACTTTCGTTAGTATCCTATATGTCCCAAGAAGGACTTGACTCCCGTCACATCAATGGGCGACTCCATCTCTACAATTACCCGTACCTTATTCGGGTCAGTTTTCAGTCCCTCTTTACAAACGATATGGCCCAACAACTTTCCTTATGGTACCATAAATCTGCATTTCCGTGGATTAAAGGTCAGTCTGGCCCTTCGGCATCTCTCCATGCACTCTCTCAGCGCCACCAAGTGAGTGTCTTCGCTACGGAAAATCGACCAATCGTCCAAAAAGGCTTTAAAATTTCCCACAGACATCTTATCGAAGATGTGAAGGACTATCCTCTGGAATGTTGCCGGAGCATTGCACAACCCGAACGGCATCCGGTTGCACGCATAGACTCCGTCCACCACAAAGGTGGTCTTCAACTTGTCCTCCTCAGCTATTGAAATCTGATTGTATCCGGAAAAGTAGTCCAGAAATGAGTACATTTCATGGCCAACCACCTCCTCCAGGATGTTGTTTGTGAAAGGTATAGGGAGCGGATCCTTGATGGTGACTGTGTTGAGGCACCGAAAATCCACGCAGACACGGATCTAGTTGGCCTCCTTATTCAGTGATATCACAATCGGCGAGACCCACTCACTTGTCTCCACCCGGAATATGATGTCGGCCTCCAGCATCTGTTCAATCTCTTTGTTCACCTTGGTAGCATAATTCTTATTCATGCAGTACGACCTCTTCCGTATCGGTTGGGCTCTTGGGACCAATGGTATCTGATGGACGCACAATTCTGGCAAGACCCCTTTTAGATCCTTGTAGGACCAAGCAAACACGTCCTTATATTCCATAAAGATTTTGAATGTTGCGGCCTTCAGCACTGGGCTCCAATCGTCTCCTACCCAGATATTTCGAGGGGTGGCAGTGTCTCCTAAGTTCGTCTCCTTCACGGTGGGGTCTTCATACCTCATTGGTCTGTCCTTTGAAAATTCGTACACCGGAACATCATTTACTTTGGCGTCTCCCTCTTTATACTCCCTGTATTCTGACGGGAACTACTCGCCTGGCTCTTCTTCAATTTGCAACATGTGACAAGCAGGATGAAACACTTCATAATCTTCCATTTGCCAGTGGAAGAGTCCATTCAATGAGCAGATGTCATCTTCCGAGCAACCATTGAGTTCAAGCACTCCTTCATGTTTGGTTCCATCTCGTCTTTGCCTTCATAGGAATCCCACTCCCATCTGTTTGAGTCCTCTGAATCAGAGTCAGATGATGTAGGTTCCTTGCCGACAACCTGGGTCCTTAGGTCAATGATGTACTTCCGCCCCCTTTCTCCATGAAAAGTGTGTTCTTCTTCCTAAGATGGCGTCATAGCCCTTCTTCTTAAGTGGGATTACCACAAAATCCAATAGGAAGGGTTTTGTGCCAATGGTCATAGGCTGAGCCATCAGGGTGCCGAGTGGCTTGATGTTGTGTTGGTCTACTCCCACCAAATTGAATGTGGGTGGCCATAGTGTTGGCTTCCCAAGCTTCTTCCATGTATCCTCCGGCAGCACATTCACCCTCGAACCTCCGTCCATGATGGTGTCCTTGAGGATGGCGCCGAGGATTCCCATTTCCACTACCGCAGGATGCCGACCACTATTTAAGGCCAAGAAGATTGGGTCAGCCGAGGGGCTGACCGACACTTCCACCTGGGTCACACCCGAAGGTGCGTGTGCAGTGGTTTGTACGGAACTGAAAATGGCGGTCCTCAGCTGTAGCATTGTGTCTAGAAGGTCCTTCACCCTTATCGGCACCTCCATCTGCAAGACTTGCCCAATTATGTTCCTTTTGGCTTCAGTACGGGATGATGTACTCACCACCTTTGCATTGTTTCGTTGTTTTGTCGTCATCTCATGCTCAATGTTGGCTTTTGCCTCCTGTAATCTCTCCTTCTCCGTACGGGGGTCGGGATAAGTGGCCTTTTTGGTTTGAGCACGAGTGATTGCCAGTACTTCTTTGTTACCAGTCTTCTCAATATTGAGAAGATTAACCCCTGGCTTGGGGCAATTTGTCTCATTGTGGTCTCCAAGACCACACCATCTGCACAAGTTTTGCGGTGTCTCCTCTTTCTGGCAATCCCGCGCAAAGTGTCCCCATTGGTTGTAGGCCTGACTTTGAATCATCGGCCATCCTTTGGCATCGTACTACATTCGACTCTGATTATTGTTATTATTGTTGTTGCCTCTTCCTCCCCTTCGGTTGCCTCTGTAACCGCCAGATGATGCCGTGGTGTTGGCTTGAAGCTGCGATGTACCTGCTGTCGCGGAGGGTGATGGCTGCTCCTAGGTGAAGAGCACCTGATTTCCCTGCATCTTCATGTTGTAGGGACATTCCTTGGTGGAGTGTCCCAACACTTGGCAAATGTTGCAAAAGGCCTTTTTAGGACAGGAGCCTTTTGTGTGACCTTCCTCCTTACATTGCACACACCACACTTCCTCATTTTTGCTGGTGCTTCCCTTCATGCTTTTGAACTCCTTCATCATGCAGTGCATATCCTTCTGAAGGGCTTGCACCTTTTTACTCGACCCCTCGTCGCTACTACTTTCGTCGGAGGAGTCCTCCTCTCTAGAGGATCTGTCTTTCTTTTTTCATGAATGTCTTCTCTTCACTTTCCAGGTCCATTGCCCAGTTATAGGCATCTTCATAGAATGTGGGGGGTACAATTTTGATTTTTTTTCTGAGTGACGACTTTAAACCCTCCACAAACCACCTTTTCTTCAATCCATCGCTGGGTTGGTTGTCCATTTTTCCCAGCAATTCCTTCAAGCGTCGTCTATATGCTCGGATGGTCTCACTTTTCCCTTGCTTGGTGCTCAAGATTTCTGCCACGATTTCATTATCGTCTCTGAGGAGTCGAAACTCTGTTTCAAAGGCTGTGTAATTCATCCCAAGTTGTCAGCTTGGTTTTATCAGCATCCGAGTACCAATCAATGGCTACTCCTCTTAGGGTGGCAAGGAATTGCACCACCCATTCCGCACTGTCGGTAATGCCATTGGCTGACCAGATTGTCTCACATGTATGACAATGCTGTACGGGGTCTTCTTTCCCGTCTCCGGTGAACTTAGGCAATTTTTGCCGATTCGCCATCACGCTCCTTGGCGGCGGCCCAGTCTGCCCTCTGGAACTCGAACTTGACCCTCCAAGAACTCCTCCAGACACTGGTCCTCCCAAAGGTACTTTGCCGAGGTTTGGTCCGTTGGGTCCCACCAAATTGCTTTGGCTACCAGGGTGTGATGAGCTTGCACCGAACAGATTGCTTCTACTACCGTGACCTTGTGTCCTCCCGACACCTTCGATCGCACCGGTATCCTCTGCCTCTCTGTTCTCGGTCTCTGTCTCCTCCTCCCTCTTGGTCTCGGCACCTCTGTGTGGCGTGTACGGCTCTATCGTACTCCCGTCACCAATCTCTTCCAATGTCAGGGACAGGTCCCCCAACCGCTTCTTAGTGGTTTCTATTAGTACGGAAACTTGGCCCTCAGCACCCGAGCCATCATTGCCAGTTGTGCTTTCTTCCGCAAGTTTCTTCAGTCGTCGTCGACATTCTGCTTGTTGTTCTAACCTCAGTGTCCTTGCTGCTGCCTCGTGCGGGTCTTCTTCCTCCCTCAACACACGGTTTCGGTCCTTATTTAGCATCACAGGCATCAATTCCTTCTTTCCGTGGGGTTGAAGGTTCATCAACGACTTTCGTCACGTTCCTCCTCTTGTTGACTCCTTTCTTCAAATTGCTGCAAAATTTGCTGTCGACAGGTCTCGCGGTAGGTTTCTTCCCGACGAGTTTGGAGAGCAAGGAACGCTTGTGCCAACAAGTTTGGCAAGTTGTTCATCAACCGATTTACGACCGGACTTACGCCAAGGGCACGCCGCACTGCGCTCTCAGGAACGTCCTCAGTCGTGGCCTCCCTCCGTACGTAAGTTTCGATGGATGCTTGGAGAATGCAAGTGAAATCCCTTGTTAATGCTCCCTCTCCTTCGAACAGCTTCGTCGGTTCTTCCTCGGGATTGTTGCTGGTCCCCTCGCTTACTGGTTGCCCCATTATTGTCGTGCCATGTAGTATGTTCCCGTCATTCCAAGTTCAATTTGGCAACGACGCCAGATGTTTTCCCTCGAGGGGTGTGTGTTTCAATAGTGCATAACAGTACATAAATGTAGTAAATATGATAGCATACAACAATGCAAGTAAACAGAAGAAATCAGACGTATGTATTCATTAATGTCAAATGGCAATACATTCACAACATCACTTTGTTCCACAATAACTTCACCCTGAAATAGGAAACCAAGTTGTCGGTGTAGGTTGTCCAGTGCCAATTGCCAACAACCGTCACGTAACCACTGACCCTTAACACTCGTAACGTTCTAATTACAATATGACATAATTACCCGACAACAAGATATAATGGGACATTAATGTTTATTCCCACCTTGTTGCATCATGTGTGTGGAATCTTTTGGGTCAAACCCTAATTAGGGTTTGCATGTAATCAAGCCTGGAGGCCTATATAAGGGGGTGACCCCTTCATTTGTAAAGTGAGGAGAGATTGTTGCGATAAGCTATTGAAGTAATAAACTATGATGCATTGTTCTTTGATGGTGTACACTTGTCTTATTTCATAGCTTGCATGGTTTCACTTTCCTCGTTTAGTATAGATTTATTTCAAGTATTTAGATGAATGAGGTTGATTGCAATGTGTTATTGCTCATACCTTTTGTTGATAGCTGATTATTATTAACAGTGCAATGTTAGACTGAGCTATTCTATTTAACCCGAATTATTGAATGGATATTGTTCTCTGATGGTATTCATTGATGATTTGAAAACTTTCAAACACAACCCTTGAAGATTGCACCCTCTTCATGTAGTTGTCTCAATGTGGCAAAGTGAAGTGTGGTTGATGATGATCCTACCCTAGACATTTCTATCTATTGAGTTCCTAGATTTAGAGTAGCTTTCCTTAAATCCTTCCTCTTTTACTTTCAGCATTATTTCAATCAAAAAGTTCCAAAAAAAAAATTGAACCTTCCATTACCAAATCGTTCAAGAATATCCTTGAAGTTATTAATTTGCCAAAATCTTCTTTAAGTGTGCATAAGCCCCCTTGGATTACTAGCATTTCACATCAAACCAACTGAGTTCACATCCATTGCACGATCATAACCTTGGAGTCAATTGTTTGAACTTATTGCAATCTTAGCATACAATTGAACTTTGATGAAGAGAGGATAAAGTGACTGTTGGAAAACTTTATTCTATGTTGGGCGTGGTCACAAAACGCACGTCAACAAGACCCCCACTTTTTTTTGGTAGTCTTAGGGGTCTCAAGTAGTTGGGCAACAATCAGGTCTCTTGTGAGGCTAGTTTAAAGTTTTCTCAGCTTTAGTGCGTAAGTGTTAGATGGGAGTTAAGATCTTCATTGAACAAGGTTTCACAATGCAACCTTTAGGCTAAGTCAAGATACGAGTTCTTTGATAGATGAATAATTTTTAAGGCAAGTAGGGCATCTTAAAGGTAGGAAGATGAAGCAAGCAATTATTGATCAAACCTAATTGGATGTTGTGTGGATTTGAAGGAGATTATAAGTGAAGATGAGTGATGAATGAAAGGAGATTTCAAGTGAAGTATGAGTTGTTTTCCTTGGCTTTCCGAAAGGAAATTCAAGGGTGAAACCATCACCAAAGACAAAGGTCGACAAGATGAGAGATGAAGTTTAGGAGCAACTGAAAATTCTATGAGGTCAAGAAATCCATGCCCTCTCAAAATCCACAACTTCCTTGAAGAGATGCGACTGAATTTGTCCATGATTCAGCAAAATCTACGACTTGGGGGTGATCAGCAAGTTTTATCCGTGATACCTCAAAATCCACAACTTTTCTATGCGTGGCAAAATTTGTCCACAGGTCTGCAAAATCTACAACATTTATGTCATGATTAAGGCGCATGCTAGAAGAGGAGTATGTCCAAGTCAGCATGTAAAGAGAAATGCAAATTTTAAAATTGTAAGGCATCAATCCTAGGTCAGCCTAGTTGGAGGAGGGCTAATTCAAAAACGTTAAATGCTATAAAGGTTATATCAAAACCTCATTTTAGGTTCGAAATCAGATCAAAATCAGAGAAGACATGCAAATTGAACTTGAATAGCAGATCAGAGAACAAATAAATGTTCAAGTTTGAATTGTGTCTTGTGACTGAGATGTTCAACCTGATATAAACACCCCGTCAACCAAGGCGAGATTCACAAGTTATGCCAGCCAACTTGGTAAGAACAAAAGAAATCTTGAAGCTGGCCTGTTACAAGTGTGGTTGCCGTTGCACCAAAAGATCGATCTGTTAATGCCTGATACAACCACTAGACTTATAGAATCCACATGAGGCGGTTAAGCCATGTCACAAACTCGAGCACTGCACTACACAACACAAGGAGACCAAGGGCGCACACCTTGCAACAATCCCTCCCCCCGGAGCAAGCGAGGGGTTTGAACCTGTGACCAAGCTCTGATACCACTTGTTACAAGTGTGGTTGTCGTTGCACCAAAAGATCGACCTGTTAATGCCTGATACAACCACTAGACTTATAGAATCCATAGGAGGCGGTTAAGCCATGTCACAAACCCAAGCGCTGCGTTGCACAACATAAGGAGACCAAGAGCGCACACCTTGCAACATGGCCAACCTAAATAAAATGGAAGAGAACTCGAAATTAAACATTGAAAAAAATAAAAGATGCTAACATGTCAGCCCTTTTTTGGAGGTGTGGAATTTATATATAAATAAGAGGTCAAAACCTCATTCAATTCAAATCACCCCAGGTGAATTACAAGGAGCAGGCTTGAGCGAATTGTAGCAGACCTGAAGCAGACTTGGAGCAGATTTTAGGGTGATTTTGAATCAGACTTCAAGTGTGAACTGTTTATCAGACCTTTGAAGTGAATTAGAAGCAGACCACAGTGAAATCAGAAGCGGTTGAATGTAAAATCAGAACAGAGAGCAGCAAATTTTAAAAGGCAAATCAGATTCAAATTGAGGAGCATATGAGCAAACCAAGAAGTGCGAATTACAGCTACAAGCAGGGGTATATTCAAGCATTATTCCCAGCAAGAGCCTCCAATCAGATCAAGCGAAATAGAAGGGAGAGAGCTTGTGACGAACCAAATACATCCAGTTTTGAGAGAATTAATCAGAAAAATCTGACTTTTCCAGATCTGGAACATCATTTCCAGAAGTTCTAAAACTGCATCTCCAGATTTTTCTGGAGAAGTTTTGTTAAGCGAATTTTGTGAATCATGAATGTTATCTTAGGATATAATTCGTTTCATAACATTGTTATGGCATCTTTTAAGTTTCTCATCATGAATTGCATTTGTTTTCATTCACAATTATGATTCATGATGTTTTCTCTTTACAGGTTCAATGCGAGAAATAATGCATTGAATGATGGTGAGTGCAAGATAAGGACATCACAACTTCAAGGAAGCATTGCAAGGAAGGAATTCACTGCATGAGGAAGGGAACATTGCAAGCTAACAATGATATAGGATCAAGGTTTCTGCAATGGGAATGAAGAGGAACTTCACAAGGAACGAAGGAAGGCAAAATGGGGAAATGAGGATTAATCACGAGGAAGATGCACATTCAAGACTACATCAAGAGGAAACAAAGAATAGGAGGAGAATTTCACAGCTTAAACAAGATTGAGTTCTCAAAGGGATCAGTTTGAGGTAATCACGTTCAAAGATACAAAGAGGCAACTTGAAGGAACTTCACAAGATTACACAAAGAGAAAATATACAAGGAACATATGACTATCTTGAATTTCCTTTGGAAATCCAAGAATACTTGTCGGTATAAAGGAAATGATCTCGATTGTGCAATATGAAGATTCTCACCACATCAAGGCTAGGAATTCAAGCTAGTATTATAAGGAGGATCAAGGTCAAGTACATCATGAACAAAGAGTCTACATCAAACATCATGAAGGTGAAATGCAACACAAGGTCAATATTCCCAAGTTAGAAGATGGAACAATGGACATGATCAAGAAGGAGAGATAGTTTCAAAAGAGTCAATCAATGCTAAGGACCTGATCATGTAGATGATACAATTTGGGAATGTCTCATTACCTCCATCTTCATCATGCCAAGCTTGGATAATGTTGAGTATCAAGAGATATGTCTCAATCACAAACACTTTGTGATGATCTAGATGTTGTGCACATTGAGGTGGCATCCTACTCATCATTAGGCCAATCAAGTTCTTCCAAGTCAACACGTCCAAATGCATTGAACCTAACTCATTCAAGGGATGAATGTGACACATGACGCTTCATCAAATATTGTTTCACATACCTAACCTATTTTCCTATTGGTTTGAACTCAAAGATGGACATGTGCTCAAAATTTTGTAATTATTTCATTGGTCAAGAAAAGAGTTTGTTGTAACAAACCCTAATTAGGGTTTATCTTGAGTTATCTCGATCATTGATTTGAGAATGAATCTAAGCCTTCAAAATGTAAAGAGACCTCTATGTAAGGCTCAAACTTCTCATTTGTAAAGGTTAATGGTGAATAGACAATAGTTAGTGAATAAAAGGTAGCAATAGGGTAGGAGGAAAGGGACTGTTGCCAAGGCTCGTTGTAATGAAAATACTTTCTTCATTAAAGTTATGGTGAATTTGGTTTGCTATTTCAACTTGTCGCATGGTCTCTACTTCTCGTAGTCTAAATGTTTGTTAGATAGAATAGAATTTAATGGTAAATAATAATAATAAAATAAAAAATAAAAATATAAAAGAATATATTTAAAATTTAATTATGTTAATGAATGGTCAAAAGAGATGGAATGAAAAGTTGCGACTCTCTCAAACATGAGATACAGAAGGGAGAGGAGAACATTATTTGAGGGGGGATAATTTGGAAATCAGAAGTGCAGATCTGATTGTGAAAGGCTGTGTCCCTCTCAAACATTATTTGAGGGGGGATAATTGGAAATCAGGAGTGCAGATCTGATTGTGAAAGGCTGTGTCCCTCTCAAAGGGCAGAGTTGCACTCTCCCAAAGGGTGGTGATGGTGAAAGGGTGTGTCTCTTGCCAAAGGGCATATCTGATGAAGAGGTGTGACCTCTCCCTCACATTGAGAGATATAAAAGAAAAGAATCAAGAGCATCCAAGAACATCACCATGGATCAGATCAGATCAGAACTGTTATTAATCTACAGGCAGTAACATCCTTGTTCTTGGTGGTATGCATGGGGGTGTGCTTAATATGTATGCTTAATATATGATGCTTGATAATGTTCTTATGCAGAATTTAATAGTAATAATAATATAGACTGCAATATGTATGACAGTGTAATAATACCTTTCTATCACTTACTGTTCATATGACGATTAAGTAAATTATATGATGGAGTCTGTAATACTTTTCAATCTCACCATCCAATTATGGAGGGAGTATACAAGGAAGCAAGAGCACTAGGCTCCAGCAGGTACGCCAACCCCGAGTGTGGGCCAAGAGGCCAAGTTGACGAGGTTTTTGGTGCTCTTGGGCTTGTTGGAGAGGCATAGACTCGAGGCGCCTTGTCTGATTCTTCTTGAGCTCCATAATGGGGACAAGTGTAGGGAGTGAATGGGTTGTTGAATCGTTCATCTAAACTGGGCAATATATAAAGAATGTTAAATATATGATCTATCATAGCATAATGGAAATATTGACAAACCTGTTGTGCTGGTTCCAAGCCAAGCTTTAGTTGACAGTAGTGTCCCTCTATTGTATTTACTATGAACTAAAATTGTGATTCTAGGTCAAAATATAAGATGGTCCTGTTGACGTGTTTTTTATGAGAGCATCTAACACAGAATAAAGTTCCCAATGGTTACTTCACTCTCTCTTGATCAAAGTTTAGCCATATGCTAAGATTGCGACAAGTTCAAACGGCTAACTCTGAGGTTCCTTCATGCGACGGACGTGACTCAGTTGGCCTGATGTGATATGCTGGTAATCCAAGGGGCCTTACATTTGGATCGTTCTTTCATTTCTTTGTTGTAGCGTGGAACTCCATCATCGGATAGGGCAATTCTGCGATGCTTCTGCTTAAAATGAACTGAATGGAAATGAACTGGAATTTAAAGGGGGAAAGGGTTAGAAAGATCTAAATCTACTCCTAAGGGCAGTGATATCAACAGATAATGCTTTGATGGATAAATCCCAAATAAACCAGGCTCTACTTCACCAAGATCAACTACAACTCTGCAAGAACCGGTGCAATCTTTTGAGTATGTTGAAGGATTTTCACATTGAGAAAAGTGCATTTGAATACCCAACACAGAGCAATCCAAACGACTATTCACAATCGAACTTAGCACAAATTTGGGGGTTCAGGCCAGGCTAACTTTACACTGCAACTTACAATCAACAAGATGCAAAAAGTATGAACAATGGAAATTCATCATACACCATTACATTCTCCATTGAAATCAAAGCACTATACTACTGCTCTAAGTGAGGAAGGTGAAACCATGCAAGTTTTGAAAAATAACTTAAGTAGACACCATCAGAGAACAATGTTTCATTGTTATTATCTCAAAAACTTATCGCAACAATTTCATACAAATCTCCCTCTGCCTTAAAAAAGAGGTGGGGTCACCCCTTTTAATAGACCTCAGGCCATGATTACATGCAAAACCCTAATTAGTGTTTTCACTAAAAGATTCCCCACACATGATGCAACAAGGTGGGAATCAGCAATTAATAACCCATCATGCCCTTATACAATTAATTCCATCCCATTACAATTAATTACATTCTTGCCAAAAATGGCGTCCACTATGGATTGAATGCACCATCATCCATCAAGGTCGCCCAATAAATCATAAATGCAATAAATATGCCTCCATGCAAAATTGCCCCATGATACCATAAATGCACCATCATCTCTTGAATGTCACAGCTGCATGCAAAAAGAATCTGCCATAATGCCTTAAATGTGACGACTACATGCAAAAGATGCTCCATTAATCTTCATGCGTTGACCCGGCTGCCACTTGGCGAGAAACCCTTGGAGAGGAAACTTTATCTCAGAATAATTTTCCTGAGATTTTGAATTCTCCTTGCCTTGGAGAGGATTTTTCATCAATTCTGCACATTTCCAATTTTTTAGGAAAATTTTAAATTAGGGTTCCACAATCTAGGAGAGAAAATTCTTTCACGACTGCAAATCTTTCATCGTTTTGAAATTTGGATGATTTCTTGTTCGGTTCATTCATCCTTGATTTCTTCCTTGCCTTGGAAAAAAAATATTTCACCTTCAATTCATCCCGATGTAGAATTCATGTTGTGAAGGAATTCTCCTTTGAAAAGAAATTTGTTCCTCACCCCTGAGGAAGGAAATTCTTCATGCCTTAGTCAATTTTCATGATTTCCAAGAACTATGTCCTGAAGGAAGGAATTTTCAACACTTAGTTAATTTTTTACTTTTTCCGAGAATTCTGTCTTGAAGGAAGGAATTTCCATCACTTAGCCAAATTTTCACCTTTTCCAAGAATTTTGTCCTGAAGGAAGGAATTTCCAACACTTGTCAATTTTTCACCTTTCCTAGAATTTTGTCATGAAGGAAGGAATTTCCAACACTTAGTCAATTTTTCACCTCTCCTGGAATTTTGTCCCGAAGGAAGGAATTTCCAACACTTAGCCAATTTTTTCACTTTCCTGGAATTCTTCACCTTGGGCGCATTTTTCCCCAAGGAAGGAATTTTTTGTGCTTTTTGAGTTCATCTTGTTCTAAGGAAATTTTTTTCATCAAATTTCCACAATTCCTATTTTTTAGGAATTTTCCTAAAATTTAGGACCCAGGTCGAGGAGAGAGAATTCTCTTACGAGTCCAAATCTGCAAAAATTTTGAAATTCTGATGAGATTTGGTGTCTAAAAGTGGATTTTCTTGACCCTCAATTTTCCCTTTGTCTTGGAAAATGAATTCCTTGACTTAGGCTCTAATTCCACTTTGTGATGGAATTCTTTATTTCATCCATTTTCCATGCTCTAGATTTTGGCGTGTTCGTTGAGCTAACTTGGGCTGAATTTTGACTTGGTCATGGAATCTCGAAATTGTTGAGTTTTCCATGACCTGGGTATTTTGGCACCCTATCTCTTCCTTGGGTGGAATTTTGACTCCCTCGTGGAATTTTGTGTTTTCTTGGTTTTCCATGGACACCTCATTTTAGCGCCCACCTGACTGTCTAGGGCGGATTTTCCACTAAGGCAAGGAATTTCATGATTTTGGCATTTTCCATGACACCTCCAATTTGGCACCCACCTGACTATCTTGGGTGCTGAATTGACTTGGAGAAGGATTTTCATGATTTTGGAATTTTCCATGCCATTATGGATTTGGCGCCAGACTCCTTGACTTGGGTGCCATTTCACCTGGGTCAGGGAATTCTTCATTTCCTCCACTCAGACTTGTTGATTTCAATTGTTTCGAGACTAGAATGCCATTTGAGAATTGATGTGAATTTCTAGACTTAGTATGATTTTCCCCAACATTTCCATTTCTGGAATGCATGCCTCATACTTGGCCATTTTTATTTCACTCTGCCTGCTCTCTGACTTTTGCGGATTTAGAAATGATCTTGCAAGCTCAGTCTTCAGTGTCTGCCTACGAGTAACCTGCCACAAATAGACTTTCCAAAAATAGAAAATGTTTCAAATGTTAGAGTTAGAGGCAAAAGAGGACGCGGGGTGACTTACTATAAATAGAAACTTACTAACAATAGTAAGTTTGATTTTTGGCAAAATGAAGACATTCCGAGAGACAGTGAAATCCCTAAAAAATAGGAACTATCTAAAAATAGAAAGTTGCTCAAAATTCGCTCAAATTTCACATGTTGGATCCTTAGAGGGTCTTGACTCCATTGTAACTTTTAGTTTTCGAAAACCCTAAAAGAAAACCCCTTAATCTAGGACTGAAGGTAGAAACCCTAAAACTGACAAAACAAGCCCTACACTTAGTCAAAATTGCTCAAACGAAAAGCAGGCTTGATCAAACCTACCCCACTCACTTGCAAACTTAGAGAGATTGATTAGACTGCCACGAAAAGACCCAAAAACCAAGACCAATTGACCAAGAGGGCCTAAAAAGTATGGGGTCCACATTTGCAATGGGGCGATGTGTGAAAACGTCACAACAAGTCCCATTAGGGAACATTACAAATGGTATCAGAGCAATGATCCTGCAAGGTAAAGAATCTAAAGATGAATCAATGAATCATTCTTGTCAAGGAAAAAGAATCTTACAATATGTGTATTCACGTGTATGCTTCATGTTTGCAGATATCCATGTGTATGTTTTGTGTTTTCAAGTGTATGCTCTTTTTTTTATTCATATCTGATGTGTTTGTTTGCTCCATGAGTGTCTATGATTACTATAGACATATTTATTTAGGAACATTGTATTTGAGGTCATAGATGTGCGTCATGTTTCTAATCATGTTCTTAACATTAAGTGATATCTATGATGTGTTAGAATCAGGGATCACTGAGAGGGGTGGTTGAATCAGTGGTCTATCGGAAACCACAAACTTATTCTTTATCCACCGGTTAACAATGCATAACAAATAAGAACATAAACATGCAACAACAAATACACAAATCCACAACATCGGAATTTTTACATGGAAACTCGAAAAGGGAAAACCCACGGTGGGGCTGAAACCCACAATATTCATATACTATGGCCAAGAGAACATAAATATTACATAGATGGGGAATGCACTTGCATTCAGGCTCACTGCCTAGAGCTCACTGCTTAATTACAATTGCCTAGAAGGCTACAACCCTAAGGGAAGTCTCACTGACTTACAATTTGATTACAATGAGAAAGTACAATGAAATGAACTCTTAAAAAGCATCTGACAATGCAAAAATGAGTTTCGGTTAGGCTTTGAATCTCTAATTGTCTCTGCTCTGCGGAATACTCTGTTTTTTGTCTTAGTCAACTACCGGTTGATCTGAAAGCAAAATGCGCACATGAAATTGCGCTCAGTCACACCAAAATGGATCACCATACACATAACACACCGAAAATCAATCGACAAATCAATCTTATATATCCGGTCTTACCACAAAAACAATCTCCTTCAAGTCGGTGTCAATAAAAGTAACGTGTAGATCAATTCGGCTTCAATCTCGAACAAAACATAGCACCGGATAAAAAGATTATAACCACACACTTCCTAAAGGTCTTTCCAATCATGGAGATCAGAAAAATAATCACCAAAAACACCGTAATCACCGGAGATCATTCCAAATCAAAACATTATTGAAATATCTTGTTTTGCCGGTTAACTGTCTATCGGTTACCTCCATCTTCCGGATAAGCTGAGTCATGACTCTCGGATCGAACCACCATGAAGAGTTGGCATCAATAACAACCCTAAACAAATAATCAACTACCAGAAGTCACCTGAAATCACCGGATGAGTGTCAATTGCCAACATGATGTCGTGCAAACCATTTAAGAAGTGATGCGAAACAAGGATGACAGAAAACTTGTCTTAAAATTACATGATTTTGAAATGTATATGTAATTCATATTATCATTTGTATGAAGAATACCCTATGATGCATATATTGAGCGAACTTCCATGGTAGTAATATAAGGAAGTACAAGAAGGGAGAATGGTGTTGAGGTCCTCCTCTAAGTACACCACCTCATGGTCCCATAAGGCCAAGGGGGTGTAGACAGAGTCCACCCCTCTTGGACTTAGAGGGGAAGGACATTCAGGACACCCTATTGTATCTTTCCAAACTCCATCATGGCTGATTATTGAGGGAATTTCAATCACAAGAGAAGGATAAGGATGGAAGTGATAAAGGAGAACGGTGATAGGATACCTCACTAGGTAGACCTCCTCATGGTAGTTTGACCGGTGGTCCCATGAGGCCAAGAGGGCTCTAGATTTCACTCTGCTCTTGGGCCTAGGATAGAGGATCTCTTGGACACCTTATCATTCCTCCTTACTCTCACTCTCTTATGGTTGAGTTCCGATAAGGAATTAGATACAACTATGGTTAAGTTAATGTTCTTGACCCTAGGTATAGAGAATTTATGTTTGATATCCTTTTTAGAAGATTTATATTATGGTTTATATACATTTCAATGGTCTTCTAACTGATTGCAGGATCTCAATCAGGTACACATCTTGTTCCATTTGTAATTTTACATAAAATGGTGATTTAGTGCAAGAACTAGGGTTTTTACAAAAAAGTAGCATCGTTTATTCCATGAGTGTTTCCCAAGCCATTTCATATTGGAAATCATTTTAAACATTCCATGATCATTGCTTGAGGACAAGCAATCCTGAGTGGGGCGGACTATAATGTCCCCACTTTGGAATAGAATTTAATGGTAAATAATAATAATAAAATTAAAATTAGAAAGAATAAAAATTAAATTAAAAATTAGAATATAAAAGAATATATTTAAAATTTAATTATGTTAATGAATGGTCAAAAGAGATGGATTGAAAAGTTGTGACTCCCTCAAACATGAGATATAAAAGGGAGAGGAGAACATCATTTGAGGGGGGATAATTTGGGAATCAGAAGTGCAGATCTGATTGTGAAAGGTTGTGTCCCTCTCAAAGGGCAGAGTTGCACTCTCCCAAAGGGTGCTAATGGTGAAAGGGTGTGTCTCTTGCCAAAGGGCATATATGATGAAGAGGTGTGACCTCTCCCTCACATTGAGAGATATAAAGGAAAAGAATCAAGAGCATCCAGGGACATCACCATGGATCAGGTCAGATCAGAACTGTTATTAAGTTACGGACAGTAACATCCTTTTCTTGGTGGTATGCATGGGGATGTGCTTAATATGTATGCTTAATATATGATGCTTGATAATGTTCTTATGCAGAATTTAATAGTAATATTAATATAGACTGCAATATGTATGACAGTGTAATAATACCTTTCTATCAGTAACTGTTCATATGACAATTAAGTAAATTATATGATGGAGTCTGTAATACCTCTCAATCTCACCATCCAATTATGGAGGGAGAATACAAGGAAGCAAGAGCGCTAGGCTCCAGCAGGTACGCCAACCCCGAGTGTGGGCCAAGAGGCCAAGTTGACGAGGTTTTTGGTGCTCTTGGGCTTGTTGGAGAGGCATAGACTCGAGGCGCCTTGTCTGATTCTCCTTGAGCTCCACAATGGGGACAAGTGTAGGGAGTGAAGGGGTTGTTGAATCCTTCATATAAATTGGGCAATCTATAAAGAATGTTGAATATATGAGCTATCATAGCATAATGGAAATATTGACAAACCTGATGTGCAGGTTCCAGACCAAGCTTTAGTTGACAATAGTGTCCTTCTATTGTACTTACTATGCACTAAAATTGTGATTCTAGGTCAAAATATAAGAGGGTCCCATTAGGGGACATTATAGAACTTGATTAAAAGTTTAACTTCAATCATTATATGCTCATTGTTCGTAATGTTGGTGTGAATGGGTGATATGAAAATCATTTTGTTACCTTTGGGAGATTGCACCATCTTTGTGTAGTTGCTCCCACATGGCGAAGCAAAGCTTGGTTTGGTGTCACTGTTTCAACAATAATTTCCTACATTCTTAGGATTAGCATAGGATCTCTTAACCCTTATCTCTTTTGCCTTTCTTTTTCAAGCGAGTAGAGTTAGTTTCCATGTTCCAGCAGAGTTCAAACAAAACGTAAGTCCCCTTGCGATTCCAGCAAAATCACATCATAAACACTGAGTCTATCCACAGCTTTTAAGTTGCATAGTTCGCATTGTAAACCTTGGAGTTGCTTTGATTATCACTTTGTTTAGCATTCAAAGTTTCTTTGTTCAAGAGAGGATAGAATACCATGGTATTTTATTCTGTATTCGAGGTACATAAAGAACACATCAACAATATGATTTGGGACAATGAACAAGTTCTTGGATGCTCGAGAATATTTAGGGTGGTATGGGACATCCATGTGTGAGCTTCAGTATGTGAGAATACCCTAAAAACCGAGGATAGGGCTGACTGTGGTGAAATTGCAGATTTCAACAAGCAGTGAAAGCATCATTTAGTATGGCAAATTTGCCTTTACTGTGGCGAAAACAAAATTTCTGAAAGTGGAGGACAATCTCATTTAGTACTCCAATAATGGCATCTCAAAGAGGTCTCAGTCATTAAGCTTGCTGGACGTAACTCATACACCTCTGACTAAGCTCTAAAACAACTCCCAAGAACTCTCAAATCAATTCCCTTGCCTCTGCTGCTATGATAGTCCTACAACTTAGAGATTTCACACCACCTCTAATTACAGCTCCCTTCAAACCATATAAAGCACCTAACATCCCCTTCCACTCATTCCACAATGTTTATACGTAACATCTCATCAATCTATAAAGCTGAAAAGTCTTGACAACTGTGTCAAAAGAGAGAAAAACTGAGAACTAGAATGTCATTAGACACCACAAAGTGTTGTTACGAAATTGCCTTTGTGGTGTCCAATGGTGTTCTCAGTGGCATCCAATGTTGTTTTAAAGTGGTAATTTAAAACAACACTTTAGATATAAACAATATGGAATATATTAAAGGAGATCTTGTGTGCTTTTCATGCTTTGTAGGGAGCTGTAGTTAATTTTTTTGGTGTGAAATCCCTAAGTTGTAGGACATTCATAGCAGCAGAGGCAAGGGAATTGTTTTGAGAGTTCCTGAAGGTTGTTTTAGAGCTTATACAGAGATGTATGAGTTATATCCAGCAAGCTTAATTCCATTATTGGAGTACTAAATGAGATTGTGCTCACCTTTTACCTGGAATTTTCACCCAAAGAGGGTTTCTCGATGGTACATGTGTCCCCATTTATGGTGTTTGCTCTCAACGAAGTTTCATTTGCTTTCTCAATTAATGCCATTTGAATTGTGTCTTGTTTGCTCTTTTAAACTAAGATTTAAAACCATTGTTAATGAACGAGTGTGAGAAATATCCTTCCTGTTTTCGGATCACACGGAATTTATAAACAACTGTGAGAAATATCCTTCCTGTTTTCGGATCACACAGAATTTATAATTTTCATTTTCATTAGAAATCTGTGTCAACGAGTGTTACATTGAGCATTCAAGTTGATTAAGATAAGAAATAATCAATTATAAGCAGAATAACAGCCTCAAAACCATTTTGTAGTACAAATTTCCGTGAATCTTCCATTGATTCTTGTTACTTTTTATATCAAATATATGTGGTTTGTTTTGGAGTCCTCATTTTTACTGCCTCATTTGCACTGCAATTTATTTTTCCATAAACATCATGTATTTGTTCCCTACCAAAATCCTATGCTATCTCATCCATCAACCCTTCATCCATCTCCTCTATTCATCATATTCTTTTAACCAATGATATTCATGCATTGACTCTTCATCCCTCTTCTAGGTCAAGCATTCATTCTAAACGAGATTGCAGTAGGACTCAGCCATAGCTATCAATGGTGGAACTCCTTTGTGTTTTTTGTTTTTTATTCTTAAGCAAAGTTGTGCTTTGGTTGCTTTTGGGGATTAGCTTTTTATGTGTACTGGACTCCAGCATGCATGAACTTTCACTGATTTCCAACGTATAAGGTATCTTTCCAAGTTTCTCATGTTCAGTTTGCTCCTTTACATGGATTTTGGCATTGTTTTGACATCATAAAAGTTTACTAGTTCAACGATTTTTTTTGTTAGGCTCTTTTTATAAGTCATGTTTCCTTTTTAACTTTATCAACCCTAAGCGTCCAGCTGATTTTGTTTTGCTTCTACCTCGTCAGTTTTTAAGCCATGGCCAACTTTATTCTGAAATAAAAATGTCTGTGTATCAATATGTAAATTTGTGCACTTTTCATGAATTATCTTTGGGTCCATACATATATGTAGGATTTTTAGGTGGATCTATCATTTTGTCAAGATATTTTTGAGACATGAATTTTGTGATCACTTTTGTGTTGATGCAGATAATGGTTGTTATTCCATTTGATTTTCTGTGTTTTCCTCCCATTAGTTTGTCTGTATATGTATTCGTTCATGCATATTTTATATTTTATTCTAGTAGGTGGGTAGGTGTAAAGTTGATTTTTAATTTCCTTTATATGTATGTTAGGGATTAATTTTAGTCTGTGACTTGGTAGTAATTATCAAAAAACTACTATTGATTTTTTCCATGAGATGATTCACATTTATTTAAAACTTGCTGCAGGCAAAAACCCTCTCTGATGAAAAAATAAAAGATCTGGAGACTCACCTGCAAGCAATGAATGAGAAGCTAAAATCTCAAGCACGTGCTTGCCGTTCAGCAGCTGTCCTTGCTAAGAGGGCATGCCAAGAGAACACTGCTATTAAGCGAGCAATGGATTCAATAGGGTGCAAAGTTCACATTTCAAGTACAAATGGTGGCGTCAGAGATATTGAAAGCTTGGAAGAAATAAAACAATATACTATAAATATGTTACAAAATGATTTGGACAGGGAAAATATAGATGATCATCAGGAACAAAGTCTGTCCGTATCTGTTTCTGTTGTAGCAGACACTGACTGTGCTGCAAATTTATTTCGGAAAAGTGGGGATGGCTTCTGCCCATTTCGGGCAGGTGAAAGTTGTAAATGGCCAGATGTAGAATGTGCACAGAAGGGAAGTCAATTTACGGGATTAAGAGCAAACTATGATGCATTTGAACAACTCTACATACAAGATTGTTATTTCAAATCAGACCACAAGGAAACATAAAAGGTTATATACTAATATTTGGAAAATCCATCCATTCCTTTAATTACTAGAGTTAAGTAGAAAACCGTTGATGTATGTCCTAAAATATGTTGAATATCAATCATGCAAGATCAATAAAAGAAGTTACTTATGTCCTGACGTTTATGGTAATCATTGGTGTGGCAATTTTATTTGAGGATTAATATCCAAATATGTAAAAAGTTGTCCTTGTATATTGTAAATTAATCTTTCATCCTAAATCTTTGTGATTTAATAACTATTTCATGATAGACAGTGACCATAGCTGTTTTGTAGATATGCAATTTTAAGACATGTTAGGAAAGATGTTGAAAATGTCATTTAATTAGTTTACTATATTGTTATGACTGGGCAAAATATATGAGCAAATAACTGGAGCTATCTCCAAAATGGTTCTTTCTGGTCCAATCGATAATTATCTTTACAGACATTAACAAAATACAGAGAGCGTAAATTGGAATCCCTATGTTTTCTGGAACTGATAAAAATTGCTACTGGGAACCAATTGTCTCTTCCTTAAAAAGTAGGATAGCCTCATGGAAAAATAACTAGCTGTCACTAGCGGGTAGGATATTGTTGATCAAAACAGTTTTGGTATCCATCTCAAACTATATCATGTCAGTTCTTCTAATGCCCTCGAAGATTAGAGCAGATTTGGAATCTCACCTTGATAAATTCTTATGGAAGGGAAGTAGGGAACCAAAAAATAAGATCCATTTGCTCGCATGGGAGAAAGCATGTTTCCCTAAATTTTGTGGAGGAGTGGGTATCCCAAATTTTGAGGATAGAAATATTGCCCCAGGTGCAAAGCTAGTTTGGAAGCTGTATTTGGATTCCTCTTCAATATGGTCAATAATAATTCAAAGTAAATATCTTAATTCAGAGGACCTTGAAAGAATCTTTACGACCTTAGACCCTCCTAAAGGTTCAAAGATGTGGGATTTTCTGTTAAAATGCAGGGATATTTGTTGGTGTCTATTTTATCATCTACCAAACATTAGAATAAAATATCCAAAGATACTCTATCCTCTCTTGAAAAATCACCGCTTATGCTAATATTATATGGCGATTCCAAGGCTTCTTTTGTCAAGCCTTGACATGCAGATAAGCTCAATGGGCATTGTGATATGCTAGTATTACACAAAGGGACTTACGCTTGGCATGTTCAATTCACAATGGAGGTTTAGACAATGAAGCTCTATCATCTGGGACTTGGATTATGGACTTCAAGAAAACTAAAAAGGAGATAAGGGTTCAGAAATTCTAACCTATTCTTAAGAATTCAAGAGACGGCATTGACTAGGTGACTTCAATAACAACGCTTTGTTTCACCACGCTTAGGACAACTACACAAAGTGAGTGAGATCTTCAAGGGATGTGCTTATGATTTTTATACTTATGAATAATACCAACAGTTGAACAATATTACTCAAAGTAGAAGTTAAACCTCCACAAAATAAGCTCAAACTAACGTTACACAATGAACAAAAATCATCTATTCATCAAAAGTATGAGCGGAAATTCACCATAAATCAATACTTATCAAATCTTGCATTCTTTTAACATACATGAAATGAAATCTAAACTATGATGAGGGATAAGAACCATGCAAATTCCAAAATAAAAGAGGTAATCACCATCAATTCGAACAATGTATTACTTATTACTTTGACAATCATACGCAACAATTACTTGTCTCAACATGTTTTGCAACATGCTCCCATAATTTACAAATGAGGGGTTGAGCTCAATTTATAGGCTCCCCAATTACAATTCAATGGCTAGGATTGATTTTCAATCAACGGTCTAGATTACAAAATAAAACCCTAATTAGGGTGTGCTACAACTAACTACCTCTCAACCAATGAGAAAATTACATTTGAGGATACTTGTCCTTCTTGCTAAATATAAACCAATAATAAAATTGAAGGTTGTTCCATTGTGAAGTGTGCCTTCTAGAAGCTTTTGGATAAGTCAGGTTCGTTGAACTTGGACATGTTGACTTGGAACAATCTAATTGTTGAGCGTCCTTGTATTCTCCAATTTGTGAAAAATTGCCGAGTCTGGAAATTTATTTGGAATAGTCTTCTTGCCACTATCTGATCTTGATTGGGAGTTTGTCTTTGACTCTTCAAGAGATGAAATCCTTCAAAAAGTTTGATATTTCTTTCTATTTTTTGCCAAGTTTGAAGATTTTCTTTCTTGATTCTTGGAAACCCCTGTGCCAATGCCACAATGGAGGAAATTGGAACTTTTTTGTGAAGTATCTCCCATACTTCATGTGGATCCTTCAACACCTACCCAAGATTTTGACCATTTCTATGCTCGAACACACTTTTCCTGTGGATTTGCTTTCAATTTTGGATCTGGCTTGTGCTGAGTAGAACAAACTCTACCCTTGGACAAGAATTTTATTCATCTTCCCCTTACTTTCCCTCTTTATTCTTCTTCTTTCTTCTTGTTTCTCTTCCAACACTTAGTCAAAATTTAATTCTTTTGGTTGTGGAAAATTCCATACTTAGCCATTTTTTGTGTCAAACTTTTATTTTTCAACCCGTTCGTTTGTTTGACCCTTGATTTCATGTGCTACTTTGTCAAATTTGTTTTTCCTAGCCATTTTTGTGTCTTCAGCACGATAAGTAGATTGTCTTCCTATCTTATCCTTGAGCCATAGGCAAATTTTCATGGCTTGCTTAAGCATCTTCACATATTCCATTTATGCCTAGTCAACTTGGGATGTTTATGTTATCCTTCTTGGAAAACTTTGTGTAATTAACCTTACCAACTTGTATTTTCATCTATCCTTGGCCAAAGATCTCTTTGCTTTTCTCTTTCAACCTTGTCTTCATGGCAGACTTGGAGTCTTTTATTCCAAGTCGGACTTGGCCAATGTTTTGCCAACTTCAACTTGCCTAAGTTGGACTTAGACATCTTTTAATTCTTTCTTGCCAAAACCCTTTTCTTTTCTTCTTGGGCGGACTTGGAGGAAGCCTTGCCATATCTTTTTCTCCTAACCATGTCTTTTTCTTTGGCGGACTTGGAAGATGTTTGGTCATGTGCTCATGCTTTATTTGTTTTTCTAATGTTTGCTTTCTTTTGTGCCGAACTTTGAAGTGCTTTATCCATCCTAACCCATTGGTGGAGTTTACTTGACATAAAGATTTTCCCCTTGACTGCAGATCAAAATTTGATGTTCATTTGCCAACCTTTGTGTGCATGGGCGGGGTTTGAAGAAGCGTAGACATTGTCTTCTTATGCTTGGCAGACTTTGAAAGTCTCTTGCCAACTTTGTTTTTCTTTATCCTTTGCCACTTTGGCGGACTTGGACAATCTCTTTCCAAACTTGTCTTGCTTTTGGAGGGTGGACTTGGATAGTCTTATGCCAAGTTTGGGCAGGGTTCAAGAGTCTCATGCCAACCTTGATGTGTTTGATCATGGGCAGACTTCATGTGTTTGATGCCAAGGCGGACTTGGCTTAGCATTGGACAATTATTTCCTTGGCAGACTTCACATGTGCCTTGACATGTTTGTTCTGCTTAACCTCTAGTAGGAGTTTGTTTTACTCTTTTCATGAGTTTCTTAACTGAAGGTAGGAGTTTAGCAAGTGTCAGACAACTTGTTTGTGTATGAGGCGGACTTTGAAGAGTCTTAGGCATCTTAGAAAAGGCGAACCTTGGTGTGTCTTGGACATGCTTCCTCTTCATGTTGCCTTTTCCATCCTTCTTGACCTTGGCGGACTTGGAAGTCTGTGTGCCATTCTTGAATGCACTTAGGCTTTGACATGATTCCAAGCTGATCAAACCTTGTTCCCTTATCATGGGCGAATCTTAACTTGGACAGCCATGTGTCATCTTCCATGCTTCTAGACAAGGCGAACTTCAACCTTTGTCTTGCATTCCTCTCCTTGGGCAAATTTGTCCTTTATACCATGAATTTTGATCTTCCATGCTTCTAAACAAGGTGAACTTCAACCTTTGTCTGCCTTAACCTGCAAAACACATGAAAATTCCATATTATTTTCAGATTTTAATTTTTATTTTTAATCCTCCCTTCTGAAAATTTCGCTTTCAGCCTATCAAAAGATTAAGTTTCGACGAAAAAGCGGACTGAAAGTGAAGGATTTGGTCAAGAAATTGATAAAATTGAGAGAAATAAGACAGAAAGGTAAGAAATTTCAGTCGGATTGAATCTTAAAACGACTGAAATTTATCTTCAACTTTGAAACTGTCTTAAAATCTAAAAAAACACCTAATTTCTTGATTTCAAAACTTCGAAGAATTTTATTTTGGAAAATTTCTCTTCAAAAATTCAAAATTCACAAATTTTGAGAGAAAACTTCTTCTCAATTGCTCTCCAAATATTCAATCTGAATAATGAATTGTGAAAGTGAATGGTTGAAAATATATAGAATTTAGGATTTTTAAACTTAGAAGTTGTATTTTTTTTTTATTTTTTTTTGAGTCTTTCCAAAATGGAAAGTTTATTTTCCTCTTAAAATTTCATCATTTGCCAAAAAAGAAAAGAATCTTCTAGAATTTTCCAAAATTCTTGAATTTCTTGAATTTTTTTTTTTTTGAAAATTTTTCGAGTGTGGAATTTTCTCTTGAAAATATTTTTTTTTGAGTTTTGGAAAATAATTAAAAAAATCTATGTGACAAATTTATTTTCCAACTTGCTTTACACTTCCATGCTTTAATTTATTTTTTTATTTTTTTTCCAACATGGTCTAACCTCAAGTAGGAGTTTAACTAACTCTTGCCAAAAATTAATTAACCATTGGTAGGAGTTTACCAAGTATCGGACAATTTTGCTTAATCATGAGGCGGACCTTGAAGACTGTCAGACATCCTTGTGTGTGAATGAGCTTAACCTCTGGTAGGAGTTTGATTCACCACTGCCATGAGTTCGTTAACCCTTGGTAGGAGTTTACCATGTGTCGGACATTTTCACTTGGACAACTTCCTTATGCCTTGGCGGACCTTGATCATGCATGGACATCTTCCATGCTTGACATTCTTGGGCGGACTTGACTGATCATCTACCATTTCACTTATCTGACTCTCAGCCTTGGCAGACTTGACTGATCTTCTGCCATTTTCATTTCTTCAACTTAGGCGAAATTTTTAATGTGTCATCTCCCACTGTTACCTTCATACTTGACCAACAGTTCATTTGGAACGAAACCTTAATTAGGGTTTCCACTTTGCTTTTTGCACTTGGATACCTAATTTTCGAAATCTGAGAACATGGGCATTGATCATATGACTGATCTTCTGGAGCAAAACCCTAATTAGGGTTTGCATTTTTTTTTACCCTTAAAGACCAAATTTTCAAATTTTGAGAACATGGGTAGTAATAATATGGCCTAAAGATCAAAACCCTAATCTCAAAAAAAAAAGAAAAAAAAGAAAACTCTTGCTTTTTATACTCAGAGGCAAAATTTCTTGAATCTGAAGACATGGGCAGGACTGAAATGACCTAAAGAGAAAAACCCTAATCTTAGAAAAAAGCAAAATTTTTGAAGCCCTACTTTTTATACCTAGAGACAAGATTTTCAAATTTCGAGAACATGGGCAAAGATGAAATGACCTGAGGAACAAAACCCATATGCCACTTTCAAAAAAGCAGAAATTATTAAAAATAGCAAGTTATTAGAGATGAGTAATGACCCAAAGCAATTGCAATCCTCGTCCTTTAGACCTTCTAAGCACTTTGACAACATTCATTCATGACTCTGAGCATGATTTCTCAACTTGGCTTGGGATGAATTCTCAAAGACTGGTGATTAGCAATTGCGATGCCAAAGCAAAACCCTAAAAAGAAAAAACAGGGGGTCACCATTTGCAATGGGGCGATGTGTGAAATAGGTCACAACAATACTTTACTTCCAAATTTAGCATGGGTTGTTCATAATGGGAGTTCAGTAAGATTCTGGGAAGACTCATGGAATATGCATCCACCTATGGACAATGTATTGGGTTTAGAGGACATTAAGGTAGTTTTGCAGTCCCGTTGGGGTTTCACAGTAAATAGGTATTTCAATGTCACATTGGTTAATGGTATTTGGAAGGCTGGTTGGAAAGATTTACATGATACCCCTTCTCCTCAGCAGAAACAGGTGTTAATAACAGAAATCAAGTCAAAACTTATCTACTACAAAGACAAAAGAGATAAGATCATTTGGAAAACCTCAAAATCAGGAGCATACTCAGTCAGAAGGATTCAAAGAACTATCTTCCAGGGTGTTGGGCAACCTTCTAGAAAATTTTATTTTTGTTGGAAGGGGTGTGGGCTGCAAAAGGCAGGGTCTTTTGCTCGGTTGGCACTGAGAGGAAGAATATTAACCAGTGACGGGTTGACTTTTTTAAGAATCTCGCAACCATTTGAATGTGTCTTATGTAAGAAAGCAATAGAAACAGGAGAACATTTGTTGCTGGGTTGTGAGGTAGCACAAGAGTGTTGAAATGGCTTCAAGGTAAGCTTGGTTGGCTGTCTCCATTGCAAGGTACATTATAAGAGGTTTTCAACTCTTGGCCAAAATTGTATAAAGATTCTTTTTTTGCGGTTGTATGGGAAGTGGCTCCTACAATACTCATTTGGAGCCTATGGTGGGAGAGGAACAGGCACATTTTCAGAAAAGAATTCAGTAAGGTGCATGATATTTTGCACAAAACAGGGCTAGCAATCTCAGAATCCGTTAATGCACACACAACTAGGTATAAAAATTTGAAATCTCCTTATACTTCTTGGGATAATAACATAATGAAAGAATGGAAGCATCTAAAACTTCCATTTAAGGGAAGTTTGATGCTCAATGCTGACAATAGGGTGAACAGAAAAGAAATTAGATGGCGCCCTCCTCAGAAGATGTTTTATAAGCTAAATTTTGATGGGGCAGCAAGAGGCAATCCGGGAATTTCAGGAATTGGGTGTGATTAGAAATTGTGAGGGTCAAGTCTTGAAAGCGGGTTTTGCCAAGATCCCAAATGGCTCAAACAACGTCGCGGAGGCAAGAGCTCTCCTGTTTGGAATTAATTTAGCCATTTCAGAACAAGTCAAAAATTTGGAAATAGAAGGGGATTCCCTGAATATCATATCAACACTTAAGAGATCTCAAACTCCAAATTGGTATTTAGATTATATTATCCAAGAAGTTCAAGAAGTAATGGTCTTACTAGATTCCTACTGTATTGGGCACTGTTATAGGAAAGCAAACCAGCTAGCAGATTTGCTAGCTAATAGGGGTTGTGACTCAAACATGGAAGGAGAAATTTTATCTTCAGGAGAGGCTCATGGGGACAAACAACTTTCAGCCCAATTAAATGCAAATATGGAGAGGTAATTTTTTCTAATGATTGTTGATTGGTGCAGGGTTTCGTGGAGCTAAGTCACCCAGTTTTGTGAGGAAGGACAATGTGCGTTGTGACCTGGATGTCAACGTGGCGGAATAGAGAAATTATTTCTCTTCATTTATCATTATTCGAATGGCAAATCATTAACATGACGGAATTGGGCATCGCCAGAAGGATTAATGAAAGCTACTTCGTGCAGGATTTGGACAGTTCATGAGTTGGCTCTAATCGACTGTCCTTGGGGAAAGAGGGACTTCTAATTGCCGACAATTGGTGATCCTGCTGACCGTCGGGCAAAGTTCTGGGTGTACGATGCACTTCCTTCATGGCTGGCTGAAGGATTTTCGTATGAACTTGTAGATCGTTGGCATAAATATGATGTACAGATTAGCTTGTGCAAAGTACGATCCACAGACATTTGGAGAGTGCAGGACATAGAAGTAATGAAACTCCTATGTATTCACACGAATTCCTTTCTTCTCATCATTTGCATTCCATATTTGTCACATGGGCTGGGTAACTTTAAATCCACTTCCTCATGCCTCGTCTGCCACATTCAGATGCCGGTTTTGCTTCTCCGAGAAGTTTGCAATTTTCAACAGTAGTATGGCTCTTAGAATTCATCTGCAAGGTGCCTTCCATGCAATCTAGCCGCAAATAATTGGTATCCCACTTCGGCTAACAGAGGTGGTGACATTTCCATGTGCTGAAGTCGATTGGGCAGTAAGAATGATTCTAGGGGAAGAATGGCTAGGAGCTATTTTGTTTGCCTCCCCTGAATTGGTGGTGTCTAGGTTGGCGTCGATGATAGTGGACTTGTCTCTCTCTGCAGATTTCACAAAGACCCTCATTGGTTCATTTGTTCACACATCCCTTTTTAACTGGTCGGAGTTGAATCTCCAATTGGCCAGGTATGATCTGAATGCAGGGGATGTGTGGGTGGGCGGTTTTTTGAATAGGGATTCCATCTTGCAAGAAACAGTGGCACAGTCAGTTCATGTTTCGATCGTTAATGGTTTGAAACATGCCCCCCTCTCCCTTTTCTCCAGTGGATATACTTCTATGCAAACCAAATCGGGGAGCCCATGTTCTCTTTAGCAGTAACCAAATTCTATGTCTTGTGGGAACTCTTCTCCCATGCCTAGGTTGACCCAGATGGGTTTGTCTCTTATTTCCCGCTTCCAGCTGATGTTGCCTCTTTGCAGGAATCGGGGACTGATGTTTGATGGTCTTGAGGAGGTTTCAGAGATTCATGGCTTTTTTGGTGAAGGGATACTATATCTTCTCAAGTTGTAGAGATTCAGCAGATGGTAGCAAGGATCCCAAACATCTTCTACTACACTCTAGTTAAAGTTGGTGGCTCTTGTTCAAGTGAGAAGGGAGTAGTATCTTTGCTCCTCTTCCCTTTTTTGTCAGATAAATCAAAGATTGTTTTGTATATGGATAGAGCATTTGTAGGCACAAGGATTTTAGCATATGCTCAGTTTTTAGGTCCTTTTAATCTGGAGATAGTTCCCTTGGTATATATTTTGTAACTATGCGGGTTTATAATGGGGATGATTTTAATCCTCATACTTTCTTATTGTAAATTTTATGTTTAAATATTTAATATATTACAGGCCTTAGCCTTCTGTTTAAAAAAAATAAAAATACAAAGAGTGTAAAAAGGGGTAAAACTCCAAAAAGGAGGATCTATAAGTAAGAAATCTTAATTAGCATTATCCTCACACATTTTCATTAATTTCGTTGCTGCATTGCAAAACTAAATAAATATAAGTAAGAAATCTTAATTAGCATGATCCTCACACATTTTCATTAATTTTGTTGCTGCATTGCAAAACTAAATAAATGTTCGTACATACTTTTTCTGTTTGTAGTCGAGGACACAGCCATTGTGTTTAAACCAAATTCAATATGTGCTTTCACAATCAACTTGCGATGTTGTTCATGTCAATAACTACTGTTGCAGGTTGATAAGGACAACTATTCTGAAATGATTTATGTTGAAAATCGGAAGCCCTAGAGGTAATTATCAACAAGAAGCAGGGGCAATTGTGGCATAAAAATAAAAGCAGATCATCCACTGAAGGTGACAAATGTAACTGAAATCTTTGCCATGGCATTAGTGAGCAAGATTTCTGCTCAAGGCAAATACGAAGATGGTTAAGTCTTCCATTCTTCCACCTAGCAATGGTTGGATGGTATGGCTGAAGTGTCTTATTTGTCTGCTTATTAAAGATGGATGAAAATTCTGCCCAATTCATGAAACATGGCTGAAGTCTTGTAATATTCTTCCCAAAGTTCTGCCTAAGTGTCACTAATAAAAGGCAGATTAAGTTGTCAATATTTTTGCCTAGCATGCAGACATAACTCTGGCTCACATTTGCAAGGGTCTTGCCATCATATAATTTCCAATTTTGAGCTTCAGTTAAGGCAATCTCTACTTGGCAATGAAAGAAGAAAGCTAGGTGCACAATTGTAAGGATTTAACTAGTTCAAGATTTTGCGCAGTTATAAAAAAATGACTAAGTAGAGTTGGCTTGTATTAGGATAGATTCCTTGTGATTTCAACACAGCAAAAGTGGCATGTTTTGTTACCTTCAATCTTTGCCCAAGACATTTGAAAGATTGCAAAGTGTGTTTAAGTGAAAGAGGCACAAATTCATTGTTAAATATAAGGCTTACCTTCTGTAATAGTCACCGAAGTGACTTAGTGGTTTGTAATAAAAGTTGTTAGAGTGTTGTCAGCAATACCTCTCAAACTCTATATAAGGAGATGAATCCATTTGTAATCAACACACAAATATATCATGTTGTGTTATTGTTTGTATACCTCATTTTGTGCTTATTGCTTATTTCTTTATATTGTATTAGAGCAAGAAGACCCTAAGTCTTAAAGCTTTGTTGATTAATAGGTTTTGAAAGAGTTGTCGTATTTGTTGCAAGATGGCAATAGAGTAGCCACCATGATAAAGTTATACAAAGCCCCCAAAGAAGTGTTGTCATCATTGACCCAAATCTTAGTTGTCATGTGAAAAGAAGTTGCTATTCTCAAACATGTTTAAGGCTCAATACAGCAAAATACTCATGGGAAGAAAAAATTGCACGGTAGAGCACACTTCTTTTACTATTTGTTAGTTGTCATGTGAAAAGAAGCTGCTATTCTCAAACATGTTTAAGGCTCAATAAAGCAAAATACTCATGGGAAGAAAAAATTGCACGGTAGAGCACACTTCTTTTACTATTTGAGTGGTTTATTGTTGTGACACTAAGTAGCATAGAGTCATGGATATAGTCCTGATTTCCAATGTCATTTGTACAATTTAATAATGGCTAGGGCTTTTTATTGTTTTTTTTTTTTTTACTATATCTAGTGCATGATTTGCAAGTGTTTCAATTCTTTTAAAATTCTTGCAAAATCTTGTAAGTTTAATGCATACATTTAAATTACTTTGAAGAAATTTGTGCTTCAACTAGCTCTCCAATGATGGAGGTATACCCTTTGTTGTTGAGACTCCATATATATTTTTAGAATGTTAAGTTAATTAGAAAAATGTGTCTCAATTTTCATATCAAGTAAAAATCTAGCTACAATTGGTGAATAAAGAATTGAGAGGAATAGTATATGGGAACAAGTAAGAGCTGTGAGGAATAGTAGATGGGAACAAAAAATCACCTAGATATCCAAATAGATTTTAGAATGAAAAATGGAGATGATAAATCTGAAGCCATTAATAGTCTCGCTCTTTTAGATTGGAAGTTATATCATATATGTTTGAAAAACTTGTCGAAGGAACTTTGATAAAATTTAAATAAAGTTTTGGAGCATAAGCAAATGATGCATAGTTTGCTCTAAGCTTCAGTTATGTGATTCAAGATGGTTGTCGAAGTCGCTATGTCTAGTTATATAAACAATCTAAAATATTTTATTAGATATCCAATAGAATGCAATGCTATGGTAGATAAAGATGATTCAATGACATTTATTAAAATTTCTAGCTTCTAAATATTTCAATATCATTTTTACTCTTTGTCAAATGTCTTCACGAACTTTTATTTTAGCTTTCTTAGTTGAAGAAAAGAAAACAATTGCAAGAAATATAGAAGATGGTTTTCAAGAAATAATTGTAGAAAATCAGATAAAAACAAAGGGGACATTGATTCTTATTACTACCAAAAAAAAAAAATGTGTCATAACTTAAATTCTACAAACTTTGAGCTAATGATATTCTCGAGGTAAATCTCAAGACAAGCCAAATATAGTGTAGTGAAGGATTCATTGATTAAGAATTTGTACATTAAGATGTTTACACAAAGGATCCAATATGCATGGAATTTTGTATGGTTGGCTATCTAATTAGTTTGGGAATTTGTGGATCTTGGAATTTATATTGTTACAAGGGTGAGAAGACAACTTAATAGAGGAATTTTGTATGGTTGGCTATCTAATTAGTTTGGGAATTTGTGGATCTTGGAATTTATATTGTTACAAGGGTGAGAAGACAACTTAATAGAGCAATGTGGATGTAGTTAAACATAGATGGTTTTATACTTCGAGAGATTCTTGATTTGGAAGCTTGGAAGGTGGAATCTAAGAACCTAAGAATACAACTCAAGAGCTACATCTTTATGAGGGTTATAGGGTAGCTTGATGGAGATCCACTTGGTACAAGAGCTATTTTCAAAGAGAAGGTTTTGAAGAATGTACTTTTTTTCTTTTCTTTTTTTAATAAGTTTGTTTTGTTTGTAGTTAATACGCTTTTTATTTCAATATTCTAAGACTTAAGAGTTGGTGTTAGAATATTAGACTTGTCTTTTGTAATGAAGTCACTTTAGTGACTTAGTGATGCGTTATAAAAGTTAGTTATTACATTATTGTTAAATTATTGTCAATTAAATCTCTCAAACTCTATATAAGGAGATGCAACTTGTTTTAATACACATCAATATATAATAATAGTGTATTGTATCATTGTCTACATACCTCATTTTGTGCTTGTTGTTTGTTTCTTATATTCATGTGGGTTCAACCATTATTTTCCTCGCCAATGTTAGTGAAAGTTGGTTTAGGTGATTGAAATAAATGAAGAGTAGCCCAAGTGGCTTAGGTGTGTGCCAAATTGAACTAGACCATTAAAACACTCCACTAAGCAACAAGGAAAGATAGCAACAAGTATGTAGCATGCACCAAAACTGGTTAAAACATTAGTTCTTCACCAATCCAAAAAAATGGTGGCTCAAGTCATGCCAAGACTGCTTAAACTACCATTTTATTCTAGCCAAATCTAAGATTTGTCTTTTGTCCCTTATAAGCACATGTTAATGATGGCCAAGCCATTAAAATATACTACTTAATATGTCAAAGATTGCTAAATTAGTTCAGAGTTTTACTCAACACAAGAAAGTGGCAAAAAAAACAAATATAAGACATGTCTAGGTTCATGAATATTAATTTCAAGTAACTTGATCGATCAAGAGAATATCTAGGTTTGACATAGCAGTCATAAGTGTGCCTAAACTATTTAGAACAATTGTTAAAGTATAGGAAGGGCACCTTGTTGAAAAGAATTGTTTGTGGTGTGTCTACAATAGAAAGAGTTGTTGGGATATGTGTCATACACTTTGCAATATCCTAATAGCATAAGTAGTTACATAATTGTTTACACCCACTTGAAGTGGCATTAGTTGTCACTTGTTTGTAATTTGATCATTTGTACTTATATCTTAATTGTCATCCAAGTTCCTAAATACAACTATAATAAACTAGCATACCTATGTTTTAGAGGAATAAGGGTAAAATACACCAAAGATGTCATATTTGTTCATTATTCTACTAAAAAAATTATTTTATTGCTTACTGTAATTAGTATTAAATATTATTATATTATGATATTGTAATTATTATTAAGATATGCTTATATTATTATGTTTTCATATATTCTTGTTATTATATTTTTATACTTTTATATTTTCATTAAACGCTTTACAAAAGCAAAAAAAAAAAGATTTCGGTATCAAATTATTATTATTATATTATTGTATCATTATATTTTTATTTTATATTCATTCTTATCTTATCCTTGAGAGAAAAATAGATTTTATGGAGGGACACTTTCATTATATTATATCTAATCTATTATTATGCTACTATTTTATTATAAATATATTTATATATTATATTTAAATCAATGTAGAAATATTTTTTTTGTTTTTTAAATATTTATTAAGAATATTAATGTATTAATCTTATAATAAAAATAATAATAATAATAATTTTTTATTTTTTATTTTTCTTGCATGAGTGTTGCAAACACGTCAAACTAAATGTTTCTTGTTTTTATTAATGGACGTCTTTGCATCCATAATGTGTATAATATGCCTTCGGTGTAATAATATGGAAGAGCTATTGAAAGAAAAAAAACATTATGAGAGGAAGTTGAAATGGACTTAGATAGAGAATATCTTTAGTTTGCATGGGCATGGTACCAAAAGGGGGAATAATATTGCAAATAAAGAGCTTTAGTTGAAAGAGGAAGTTTCAAATCTAACTCTGGTTTAGGAGTTGTGATTTATGCATGGATAATAAAGCGTAAATTAATTAGTGGTTTCCAACATATGGTTTCAAAAACCATTTACAATTTCTGATTTTTTTCATACTTACATATTGAAAATTGTTTTGTAAGTTGTAGTAGTAACAAAGTGTTGTAGGAATTAAGTTAGAGGTTGTATTGGTGAACTAATAAAGGACTAATACAAGCTTTGGCTCTCGTGGGTGTAGAGCTTTTATTTCACAATAGTTTCTCCACATATATCTTGTGTAATGATTTATATCTCGTTTGGAATCATTTCTACTTTTCATCTATGATTTATCATTGTTTATGTACTTGGATGCTTAAATTTTTTTAGCATACTTTCACTATAAAGTTATGTCCTATTTTCTATATTTGGCATCAAAGCTACGAGATTGATTAAATAGGGGTGCCTTTCATTGAGTGTGTAATTGAGATTTTTGATGTAATGGGAGTTTTTTGTGTTTTCTTGTAGTTTCAAGTTCAAGGTGATAAGAGATATGGCTAGTTCAATGGAGATTGAATAGTTCAACATAGAGGTTATGAGCTTTGAAAGCTAAAGGTGGAGGATCTCTTAGAAGGATATTAATGGATTTTTATGCAAAATGAAATCTATGTGAAGATTTAGAGTTGTGACTAGAATTCATAATTAATTTATTGTAATTTAAATAAATTATATGTGATACTTTGCTAGATTTTTAATGGTAAAATATCTTTTGAAGTTGCTAGGAATTAACTTGTGATGTTCTCAATTTTAGATGGTAGATGATTGCCTTAAAATTTGTAAAATTACTATTCTCTTTTATGGTTATGATTTTTTACTGACAAAATGACTTGGGTCAATTCCACACCCATAGATCTAATCTAGGGTGGTAAAAGAGGATATAGAGATTGCGACCAATTTTTAAGAATGAGAAATGATTATGATTGGAAAATATAAGGTTGTCAATCAAATTTCAAGGTAAGATATGTCACTTGCAAACTTATTATCACACAAAGAAAACCTTGATCAAGTATCCCAAAACATAAGGGTAAAGGGCACAAATATGCAATTTTCACCATTACACAACTATAAAATCCCTACAAGATTGACTTGACAACAAAAGACTCGTGTAAGATGCATGAATCCATCTAATCAGAAACAATAATTAAAAAAATCAATATACTTGAGATTCTGAAAATTCTTTGTAAAGATTAAACTTGATGGTTTGGTCATTTTGAATGACTATCAATTGAAACGACACCTAAAACCTTCTTTATCTCATAAACATTATTAAAAACTTCCATTTCATTTCAATGAATCAAATTCATCATCAAATCGAACAACACTTCAAAACTTAAAAATAATAAAATATATTATCCAAAAGAGACTATCTCCTACCTTATAGACATCAAGAATCTCCTTAAAAATCAATAACCTAATCCATGTAACAAAGCGGGAAACCATGTAAAGGTTGAATCCAGCTCTTTAAAAGCCGTACAAATTGGGCCATCCAATTTGTATAAAGGACAACTATAGTGTTGGATTTAAAAAATAAAATATTTAAGAATAATATTTTTCTAAGTTTGTGCTCACCATGTAACCCTAATAAACATTTGAGTTGGAATACGTGAAAAAAGAAAGCCTAATAATCATTCGGTGGGGGACATAATCATTTTCAATCAGATTTGTAGATTATGAGAGGGACTTTTCACACATATGTACGTATTTCTTTTTCCAATCACCTTTTCCTTTTTACACCAACTTTGACTACTTACATTCTAAAAGTAGATCACGGGATACCAAAATCATTGATTTTATTTTTCCCATTAATATATTCAAATAAAAGATTTAATGGTTTAAAATATTAGATTTTGTTGAATCCATTTTCAACCAAAATAATTTAACAAATTAGTGTCTAATCAAATTGAATTATGGATTACTTACATTAGAGTTGGTTTTGGAAATCTCAAAATAAAATTATTAAAAAGATTAATTTATTATATGTAAAGGATTCATGTAAAAAATGTAAATATTGCATATGAATGATTATTAAATTTAACTACTAATCTTTATCCGTTTGTCCACCCATAAATGGAGGAGTAGTCGAGGAAGGGAATAACCCCTCTTAATTGCATTCATGTCTTCCCAAAACTATAGTTGAAAGAATGTTTTATCTATCAATCTATATGCTCTCACCCACCCTATGAATGGGAATAGAAAAGGAAGGGAGCAACCCCTCTTAATCTCATTTGTGTCTTCCTAGAATTATAGATGAAAGAATTGTTTGGCTACCAATCGATATCCTCTCACCCACCCTATGAATGGGAATAGTAGAGAAAGGGGGCAACCCCTCTTAATCTCATTTGCATCTCTATACTCCCATCCACCCTGTGAATGGGAATAGCAGAGGAAGTGGGCAACCCCACTTAATCTCATTTGTATTTTCCCATGATTATAGTTGAAAGAATGCTTTAGCTACCAATCTATTTCCTCTCATCCACCATGTGAATAGGAGTAGTAGAGGAAGGGGGCAACCCCTCTTAATCTCACTTGCCTCTTTCCAAAACTATAGTTGAAAGAATGATTCAGCATATATCTTAAAAGGTCACTCACTTAGATAGAAAGCCTTGTCTTTCTTCACGGTATTATTAGAAGTAGAAACTATGGAAAGGAAGCAAGATATATAGACACAATTCCTACACTAAAATCCTAAGGAAAGTGTTGTGCAAATTTCAATCTTTTTTAACAATTGCAAAAGAAAAAAACATATATAAACATAAAATAAGCAATATATAATAGCACAAGTGTATGTGGGGAAAGCTCTTTCACAAAAACTTCCACACTCTAGAGCAACTAATTTTATTATTAAGTAAACAAAAAATTACAATACACTTGTAAAGTAAGCCTTCTCGACAGTATCATCAACTAGAGATATGAAGGAATTATAACAATTTAACAATATCTATAAAAATTCTCACACAACATCCATCACAAGAATATAATATATAAGAAATATGTAATGCTCTTCCTATTTGCAACTTCGAGATATGTGGGTCTTGGTGTTGTTCTGAATATATATCTAGGGATGCATAGGTTGTGATTGTATTTTTCTCTTGATTGATTATTCTATGTGTTGCTTCAGCATATTTGCAGTGCCTTCATGACTTATGGTGTATGGACTAGCATGTTTGAGATGAGAATCCCTCAACATGTTGGTCATTGATGTATTGCATTGAAATGTGTGTGTTTACTTTTGAGCCAAGTTCCATGTGAGGACTTGATGTATTCTTTTGTGATGATATCTCATGTGATGTATGTGAGATGGTATTATGCCTAATTTTGCCATGTTTAATTTAATTATGTTTGATATATTGGTTAGTTATGGATTAAATATGATTATGAACTTATGATGTTTTGAGAAATTAATATTCATGTTGAAATGAAATTATAATGTATTTTAAATCAGAAAATGAACTTGAAATTTTATATGTTGTTGAACTGCATTGGGTGATTTTGCGATGCTTCGACTATTATATGCATGCACATGTACACTTGATGTTTGTGAACTAGTTACAGGTACAAGGTATTGACCCCACCTAGCTCCACAAGTTTAAGCATACCTCGACTGTGGTTGTATGGGAGATGTCACATTGATTGTAATTGTTTAGCCCTAACCCATCGTACTCAATTCAAGTACAATTTCTTATTATTTTGTTCAATAATTATCGGAATACCATGATCAATAATGCTCTAGAAACCCTAACCCTATGTGGACACCTAGTAAAGGGTGTTTTGATGATAATTTTTATTCCTCTTGAATTAAATTGTGAAAATGATTTTTATGGTTTAAATGGCAAATTTTTCATAATTTAATGTAAAAGTATGCTTACATGGTTTTTAAATTGTGATAGTTATTTTTATGGTTTAAATGGCAATTTTTTTATAATTTATTGTTTTGATTAAGTAAAAGCAGGTATTTGAAAGGTACCTGAAACTTTTACAAGCCAGGAAAATAGAACTGCTAAAAAAGTGTCTGATCACTTCAAAAAGACAAAATGAACCCACTGGAAGGGAACAGCTTAACACAACATTACATTAAAAACTCGGAACAGACAGCAAAAGGAAAGCACAAAGACAGCAAAGAGATAGAACCAAGGACAACAACTGAAACTAAATACTATTCAGAATTTCCTAAGTGTGAACAACCATTTGTTTCATGTTGTTCGCTGAGGTCTTCATATCCTCCAGCTCACGACCTTCGATGTCATCCTTATTCTTTGTGTTAGCTCTGGTCCTCCTTTCATGACCCTTCTTGTTTACCTGCTCTTTATCACCATCCTTCTCTGCATTATTCTCGAATATGTTGATAAAGATGTTTGTGTTGTCCACTGAAGATTTGAGGATTTGGAAATTTTGGTCAGCAATCTGCTTGACGTTGTGCTCCAGCCTGTCAATTCTGCTGCCAAAATCTTTCATTTTGTTTTCCATTTCCTTTCTATCTCCCATCTCATTGACTTTTTTTTCCATTGCTAAGATTTTTCCAACCATACATTCAATAGCTTCCACATTATGCAGAATGACCACTAACTCTTTAACATGCTCCGCCAAGGGCTTGTCACCAACTGTAATTCTTGCCATGGCCTGTGTATCAGTTTTCAAACTATTAATATCCTTCACCATAGTAGCAATGGTCTCACAAAAGGCCTTAATAGTATCTTTGTCACCACTATCACTTTGACCCCCTTTTTCCTCCTTATGCAGACTAGTGGTATTCACGGTCTCCAAATTGTCCTTAACCGGGTTACCCTCCCCTTCTTTGTCCTGACTATCGATCCTCTTATTTTCTTCATCCTCCTCCTCAGATTCAACCAGAACATAATTGAAATCAGAATTGCTACCCTTTTTGGTGTTCTTTTTCTGAGCCTTCTTTCCAGTGTCTTTCCCTTTCCTCTTTTTAACAGGTTTTTCCTCAAGGGATTCAGTTTTAGAATCTAACATTTCAGATTCCACAATAATCCTCCTCTTCTTGGCCCTAATCCTCCCTTTTTTGCTACTTTCTTCTGACTCTCCCTCGGTCTCCGAATCAAAGTTGAAACCACTATCCTTACTTTTCGTAGTCTCATCTCTGGCATTTTTGCCTTTAATAGGCTTTTCAATGCACTTCCCCTTTAGCATTTTATAAACCAGGACCATAAGCCCCTGGTGGAGGGCATGATCACCTTTAGGGTCCTTCTGGATCTCCTTTATAGTATGATCCATTGAACATGCAAGGTAATAGGGAAGGCTAACCCTTTCTCCATGATAGAAATGGTTGAGAAGGACGAAGTGATGCCCATATGCCCTGGTAAACCTACCATCTAAGGTAATGTATTCAATAGAAGCAAATAAAACAAACCTCCATGGCCTGCAAATTCTCTTTGGGGAGTGGTAGGAGTTGTCAATTTTGATCATCTTTCTTCTCTCACCATCCGTAACAGGAAACTTGTCTGCTGCTTTATCGGATATCCCTATGTCCCTGTAAAATTTCATACCCTCGGTAGTCATCCCCATGGCCTCAACGATAACCTCTTCGTCTACATTCATCATATGTGATCCAATCAGAATTTTTCCATTTTTCCAGTTCTTGATGAAATAGCTGGTGATTGTGGGGTCCTCCCCATTTAGTCGTTCCATGAAAACATTGAGACCCCCCTGCTAAAGGATATCCCAAACTTCTTCGTTCTTTCTCCATTCAGAGCAGGAAGCAGGTTCAAATCTTTTCTTGTTGCCTCCCATTTTTCCAGCACCTTCCTTGCAATGCCTTCTCTCGTTTTGATAACTTTTCCTCTGGTTTATGTGGTTATTCTGTAAGAGTGCCCATAATCCGTGCCAAATAATAATGTTATTTTTTATAATTTATTGTTAAAATAAGCTTATATGGTTTTTAATGAAAGATTGAATGATGTATGCAAAATAATATATTTTAAACATTTGTTTTGGGTTCAGGGGTGAAATTTGGGTCAAAAGGGATCATTTAATTATTTTATTTCAAATTTATTGTGAAAGTGGGTTTTAAGGTTTTAAATGGTAATCTTTAGTGTTGGAAAATCAATATGTAGCTTATGTACATTGATATTTAAATGATTTGTATAGTTAGGGTAAATTATATGGATTTGGAAATTTAAAAGTATTATTTTATTAATTATTTTCAAAAAGGGAAAACTAAGTTGGGTTTTGAAAGGAAAAAGAGCTCATTTTTTATACTTAGTCATTTTTTAGGAAATTGTGTGGAAGAAAACCGTCTTCTTGCTTGAAATTTAATTTTTTGATTAAAAAGTCACTTGTAGAGGGATTTGAGTGAAATTTGTTGCAAAATAATTGGAATTGGGAAGGGCTCTTGTTGCTCATTGGATTTGTGCTCTCATTTTGTATGTTTGTAGAATTTGAAGGTTAAATTTTGAGCCAAATTTGGGCAAGAAGCTCATTCCTTCTTCATTTCTCTTTCTTGAAGTTTTTATTTGTTTGAAAATGGTTTAATGCATTAGGAAAATCATTTCCTTTATGCTAAGTTTTTTATTTGATAGAGTAATTAACTTGATATGATAAATTTTACAAATAATTTAAATTATGTTGTTACCATGTCCAATTTCTCTTGGATGGATGAATTGTTGATTCTATGTTAGAAGTGTTGTGTTAGGCACCTAAAAAACCAAAAAGGTATCTTTTATTTTTTTTATTTTTTTATTTTTTATTTTTCATGAATTTTGGGATATTTTAATGGACTTTTGGCAATTTTGTTGGTTTTTGATGAAGATGTAAAAATGAAGAAAATGGGATTTTTTTGAAATTAATGATGGATTATATTGTGGAATGGAATGTATATTGTGTAAATCGTGAATTTGGATTCATTTGGATCATGCTTCTTGTGGGATTTGAGAAGATTGTACCTTTGATGTGTAAAATTGTGAAAACAAGCTATTTTATTTTGATGTTGCATTTGTTGGTGAATATGATGAACCTAGGATATAGGTAATAGAGAGAGTTATGAGAGTGACTCCCAATATTTTCCCAACCCAAAGTGGCTTTTAGGCTTGATCAAAGTGTGATGTGGCATTTAATCAAGTGGAAACTAATGAAACATGGGTAATTAACTAAGCTAATGGAAACCCCTTGCATACTTTAGTGCTTGTAAAGTCTAAGAATGATGTCTTGGGATTTCCCTTGCATGATCTATTTCTCATAAAGGCTGGGGATAATGACTTGGGAAGGTGTGCCCACTTCTCATGGAGTGTTGGACTTGTATGATCGAGTATCCTCATCCACACAAGAGGAGTATGAGATTTCATGTGGTGTCATCCTTTCATGTACACGTGATGAAACTCATTAACTAGCTCTCTAGCATCTAGTCCTAGTGTAATTGAGTAGCACCCGAAAGATGATCAAGCCTTCCTATTGGTGTTGACTTATTGATACTTATGTGGTTTCCATGTGTTATTGGCTTACTGGATGTTATGATATCCCTCATGCTTGGATGTCATATATTTTCATACTTGATGTTATGTATTCTTCCTGTTTAGATGAGTGTTTTCCTTTCCTCATGTGTATTGTGTGTGAGAGTGTAATTTTCCTTTTTGACTATCTCCTGGAATGAAGGGAGTGGGTCTTTTGATTCCACATGGTTGGGTGACATATATACCACCATTATGATGCAAAGGATAGTGGATTGAGCTTGATAAGTGGATCCACTTCTCATATATATTTTTATGCTTACCAATTATTTATTGAAACTTAATTGCATATTGAAAGGAAATTTGAGTTCTCTTGTAATGTGATATTATTTCATGAACCTCTCATTCAAATGGATGTAATTGAGA